>NC_092334.1:224520000-224787500 GCF_046630445.1 Rutidosis leptorrhynchoides
TTAGTTGGAATATTTGACTTCGGGTATAAGGGTAATTTGACGAGGACACTCGCACTTTATATTTATGACCGATGGACTATTATGGATAAAAACCAGATAGGTATCAAATAAACCATGACAAAGGACAATTAACCCGAGTAACAATTAATTAAAATCAAAACGTTAAACATCATGATTACGGAAGTTTAAATAAGCATAATTGTTTTATTGTATTTTTCATCGCACTTTTATTTTCTGTCATTTTATTTATCGCAATTTATTTTACGCACTTTAATTTTTGTCATTTATTTTTACGCTTAAAATCGACAAACCGGTCATTAAACGGTAAAACCCCCATTTTATAATAATACTACTACTTATTTATATATATATTTTTACAAATAAACTTAATAATATAGCGTTAACTTCACCAGCTCCCTGTGGAACGAACCGGACTTACTAAAAACTACACTACTCTACAATTAGGTACACTGCCTATAGTGTTGTAGCAAGGTTTAGGTATATCCCATCCGTAAATTAATAAAACTTGTGTCATATTTTGTAGTATTTTGTATTAAAAATAATACTATTTCGTACCCTCACGCTACATCAAGAAAGTTTTTGAAAATAATGATAATAAAAGTTCTCGTCCCGAGTATGTAAAGCCAGTGGTGGCAAAGCACCTAAATCTTAGTCTAAAGAAAAAGCACTTAAGGAATTCTACGGCAAAGCCTAAAAATCTAGGAGTAAAAATAACTATAGCAAAAACTAAGTTTAAAATTAAATATGAGCTAAAAATACAAATATTACGCTACAACGATTAAAAAGGGACAAAATATAAAAATATACAAAAAGTTGTAAAAAGTACAATTTTTATAAAAATTTTATTTTTATATTATTTATTTTATAAAACTACTAATTTTATAATTTTATTAAACTAATTTATACTAAATACATTAAATTAAATAAAAAGTAAAATTAAAAATAAAACTAATAATAATAATAATACAAATTAGGTAATAATAATAATTAATTAATAATATCCGTAATTAATGCTCGATTAGGGCTTCCTTGTCGCCTGTCAGATGATCTCCGCGAGTCGCGGCAATTAAAGAAGAAAACCCCTCGAGTCGCGGGGTTCAGAATTTGAGCTGACAGATTTATCTTTTTACGCGTTTTTCTTTTTTTTTTTTTTTTTTTTTTTTTTTATTTTCTGTTTTCTGTTTTTTAAATAAATAAAAGATTTTAAAATAAAACTTATATTTTTATAAACTAAAATAGAAATAAAGAAACTTATAAAACTTAAATATTTAACAAAATCTTAAAAATACTAATATTTTTGTTTTTTTTTTTCTTTTTATATTTTCGAATATTTAAAACGTCTTTTTGCAAGGTTTGGAACACCGAAAGCTTTAATAAGTGATCGGGGTACTCATTTCTGTAATAATCAACTTGAGAAAGTTCTTAAAAGATATGGAGTAACTCATAAAATCTCCACCGCATATCATCCACAAACAAGTGGACAAGTTGAAAATACCAACCGAGCCTTAAAACGTATTCTAGAGAAAACCGTAGGATCAAATTCGAAGGAATGGTCCATTAAATTGGAGGATGCACTCTGGGCTTTTAGAACAGCCTACAAAACTCCAATTGGAACCACACCTTTTAGACTTGTTTATGGAAAAGCATGTCATCTTCTAGTAGAAATTGAACACAAAGCATTTTGGGCTTTGAAGACATGTAATCTTGATTTACATGAAGCCGGACGTCTACGATTAAGTCAACTAAACGAATTAGAAGAATTAAGACATGAAGCATACGAAAATTCGTTAATCTATAAAGAAAGAACGAAGAAATGGCATGATAAAAGAATCAGAAGTTCAAAAGAATTCAAAGAAGGAGACAGAGTTCTTCTTTTCAATTCACGATTCAAGCTATTTCCTGGAAAATTGAAATCAAGATGGTCTGGACCATTCATAGTCAAAAGAGTTTTCCCATACGGAACGATAGAATTGATAAATTCAAATGGGATTGAATTTAAAGTTAATGGTCACAGAGTTAAACATTACATACATGGTCCGATGGAAGTCGACAACGAAGTTAATCACAATTTCAATACCACAGCTAACTAAGTGTGGGGAGAATCAAGTCTTTAAAGGATAATATATATTTCTGTTAGAGTTAGATTGTCTGTTTTCGTGTAGTTCTCGAAAATGGAACACGTATGGTCTTTCCCTAGCAGACCCTAAAGAACTAGTCTTCTCCCCCCATTCTGAATTTTTATTTTTTTAGGTTTTTACGAAATGAAGACTGCCTGTGAACTAAATCATGGTCTAATGCTACACGCTTTGATCACTAAAAGAAATAATGATATATTACCGAGCGAATTAGTATCAGTAATCAGAGAAAGAATGGACGGAGTTAGAAAAGGATCCAGATGCGAAGATAATAAGTTACAATTTGGTAAAGGAAAATCAAAATCCGCAGCGAAAAGAAGAGCACGACACCTAGAACGATGTCACAAATGCGGAAAATGGTCACATGGAGGTAAATGTTCAAATAATCAAACCTATTCAAATACCGAATTTGTTACTTTATGCAGAGACGGACCGTTCATATGTTTAGAAGAAAAGACAATGAATGCTCGAGGTTACGCCTATGCAGCCATGGAAAACCAATTAAACCGACTATCTTATGAATATAATAGATCATATAACTAAGAAATCTATTTCACAGGTATGTCTGTACAGTTTTTATTTTTATTTTTATTTTTAACCTTTTGATAATAAACGCTAATTTGTTCGCTAAAAAGTATTAAATTGGTATTAAATAAAATTAGGTTTGGCGACCGAAATTATTGATATCCTTCAAAAATTTATTACATCACTGCGAAATTTAACGTTTATTCTTAAGGTATAAATATCTTTAATCAATCAACCCAAAATATTTCAAAAATTCGTCATGAGTTAAATTAGGTCTTGGAACCGAAATTACTTTACCAAAAAGAGGGGCGCATATTTTTGATAATATTTGATTGATTAAAGTGGGATAAAAAGACAAAAAGATTTTTAATTTTATTTTTACCATATTTTTAAAAATTAATATTTAAATCTTAAATTAATATTGTAAACTTTGTAAAAACAATATATTTAAATTGTAAATATTTGAAAAATTAATATAAGTTTGGTATGAAATATGAATTTTTAAATTAAGTTTGGTGTGAATTTTTAATTTTTAAAATATGAAATTTTAATTTTATGCATTTTAAATTTTGAGTTTGGTGTGAATTTTTAATTTTGAATTTTATATTTAAGTTGTGTGAATTTAAAAACAAAAATTTACTTTATCTTATTAAGTTAAAAATATGATTTTTAAAATTCGTCGTAAGTTGAAGACTAGGTCTTTGAACCGAAATTGCTTTACCCGAGGGAGGGACGAGAACTTTTATTATCATTATTTTTAATCTTACTGAATTAGAGTATGCCAAAAACATTGAAAAAACCCAAAAATCTTAGCTTTTAAAACAATCGCTACAAAAAGACAAATTTTAAAATTTTATCGAGGGACGGACTAGGACATCGATCCGAAACGACCTCGTCCTAAATAACAAGGGAAACAAAATTTTAAAATTAATTTCTTAATTGTTTTATAAGTTAAGGATTATAAAAAAAAAAAAAAAAAAAAAAAAAAAAAAAGAGTAAACTCCGCGACTCGCGGAGTTTGCAGTGCAAAACCTCCGCGAGTCGCGGAGGGACCAAAACCCAGAAAAAATAAAAACAGCTGAAACGATCAGTAAACTCCCACCAACAAAAACACAGAAAAATACTGCGAAAAAGAACTCGAAAAAACCCGAAAATCACCCCCAAAAATCCCAATTTTTAACCGTTAATCACCAAATTTTTTGCTAAAATCATGTTGAGAAGGATGATATCTAAGAACTACTCAAGAAAAACGGTAAATTTCTACACCTAAACACCATTTAATTCGAATTTTAGTGTTCTTGAGCTATTTTTTCCCCAATTTAATTTTGATGCTTTTTAGTGTAATTAGACTTAAATTGTTTATGTATTATGCTTGTATAACCTAGATTGATGTTGTTTAACATGATTAGAAGCTTTAAACTTCAAATTTTGAATAATCTAGGGTTTGTGTTCTTGAGCAATTTGGGGCTTTTTGATATAAACAGGTTATGGCTAATTTTTGTCATGAATTGTTGCTAAATTGAGTAGTGTAACATGTCTAGGTAGTTAAATGATCCAAACTTTGAGCCTAAACGTGATTTTGAGAATTAAAGTGGACTTTTTCAAGTCTAAAATTCATGAACTTGATTTTTGAAAGATAATGCCATTTGAGACTTGTTTATTTGCTAGTAATGATTATTTTGACATGTTATTTGAGTTGAATGCTTATGAACTTGGCGAAAATTTTCGTATATGCTTATTTGAAAAAGTGTAGATTTGATAAAAATGTGAAAATAAGCTTAAGTTTGATAAAAATTGATAATGTCATTGTAATTATTTTGATTGATGATTTTGCTGACACTAATGCATATTTGGATGCACAAAATTTGTGTTTGATGTGTTTTGCAGAATGAAAGGGGTGAATCTTCATCCCAAGCCCGCCATGCTCCTGCTGAGAACTTGGAACAACAGGAGGTAGATAACTACTACAAGCAGGATGTACCTCATCCAGTCATGACCTTTTCAGATATGCACTTGGAACAGTTGCACCCGAACCTGAGATTTGACAGACTTTGGATAGATTATCCAAAATATCAACGGGGTTTGCATACTCTTCATTCCAAGGTTGTTGAGGTACCGAGGGTCATAGAATGGGGACCCTTGGAAGCTGTAGAATTGGCCGGGCCAATTAGGGAATTACTTGTACAGAGGTATGGTAATTCTTCTTTTAATGACTGGATATGTTTATTCACCATACGCAGACCTGTATATAAAGTATGGTGTGAAGAGTTGTTATGTAGTATAGAGTTGAATGATCGGGTAGCTAGTTTAACCGATCGTTCTTTTATTAGATTTTTGTTAGGCGGTTCGATGCGCCACATGTCTTTACTGGACATGGCTCAGGCTTTACGTATATATACGCCTGAGGAATTAGCGTCTGCCGATTGTAGAGGATTGATACTAAACGGTAGAAAGATAGATGAGAATTTTGATACACACGGTGTGTGGAGTCAAATGACAAGCCATCACCGTTTCAAAGGGGGAAACTACTCTTATTTGGATATAGATAGAGCCGAATTAAGAGTGATACATAGGTTTTTAGCTAATTCGATTACACAAAGGGGTAAGAACAAAGAAAAAGTAAATGAACAGGATTTGTTTTACCATATGTGTATTCGAGACCCACACAGCGCTGTAAGTATACCATATTGTGTGGGTTATTATTTATCAGCTATGGTTCGGGGGATGCGTCCACATAGCATAATAGGAGGTGGTATTTTTATTACTTTGATTGGTGAATATCTCGGTGTGGATATAAGTCGGGGGGGATTATTACTAGAAGAGCCGGAACCCCGCGACACTATAGGTTTAAATGTATACCATGGTGCTAAAGTTTTGAAGCGGCGAAATAACGCCGCAGTACGATACAATGGTAGACATCCACAGGTGGAGAGAAACCAGGAACAAGGTAATGTAGGAGGGGGGAATGAGATGCAAGAAATGCATAGGTTTATAGCTTCTCAGGAATACGAAAATGCTAGACAGAGAGCATTTGAAGATTGGCAAGTTCATCAGAACCAGATCATAGCGCATTGCCAACATATAGGTAGAAACTATATTCCTACACCGAAACCCGTCTTCCCTCCTTGGTCGATAGAGATGCAGCCACCATATCCTACGTATGACCCTGCCGAAGCATTCTATAGCACTTATGGTTATGCGTGGAACCCCTATTGGTACCAATATCATCCTTAGTTTAATTTTTTATTTTTTTTATTATTTTGTAATTTGTAATTATTGATACATTTAATATTTTTGTTAATATTGTAATCATTTTTATAATTTCTAACTTTTATTCTTAGATTTTAATAATTTTTGAATGTGGGGTAATAAACCAAACTTCAAAAATATGTATATATGTTTGCAGTTTATCTTATGTACACAACAGGGTAAAACAACGCATTTTCAAAGACTGGCATTAAGTTCAGTAAAAAGCAACTAATTTTGACGACAAGATGCAAAATACATGTGAAATAACAACAAGACGGAATGAACAAATGATGTGCACCATTTATCATTCAGCAAACAAACGCCAATATATTCGGAAACTTTGGTAAAAATTTAATCATTTTCACACAAATCACCCTCACTAATTTAAATTGTTACTGATTTCTTGCAAATGAGGGCATTGCAAGATCTTAAGTGTGGGAAGGGGTTAAATTCTTTCGGATTTTAAAAAAAAAAAAAATTTTTACTTTATACACTTGGTTACCATTAAAAATACTAGTAAAGCAGTAGTTGTATTAGAATCTAGTGCTCTCTGATAAAAAAGAACAGCCCTAGTCTTATATACTGACTACCCAATTCTAGTAAAATTTTTCAATTAAATGAATTCAAATCATGTTTATACATATTTATGAACGATAAAACTAGGTTTTAACACCGAAATTATTGTTACCTCGGAAAGGACATAAATTGAGAAACAAACTAAAATGTTAAAATTCATTTAAAATGGAATAGAGGACGATAAAAAGAAAAATAAAAAGCCAAGTGTGGGAAAATTTACCAAGTTATCTTAAACATATGTCACATATATCTGTAACAAATAATTGAAAATACTTTTGCTTTGGACTAAACTAAACTGTTTTACCCAATGAAAGAAAAGAAGAGATGGATCTACACGATGAATCAATTCCATCATTAAAAGGAAGTAAAGTCTTCCGAAAAAGAAACGCGCTTCTTGATTTAGGTCATGAAGTTGTCGTCCAGACCAGCTGTAGGTTGACGAAAAATCTAGAAAAGTCATCACTAAAATCAGCAGGAAATCCACAGACCTCAGCATTAAACAGGGTCGCCAAGTGGTCAGATTTATCCTAACCATGAGAAGGATTTATCTCATACAATGGGGGGGCACCATGCAAATTAGCTGGATAAGACTAATGAATCAGATCCCCAGAAAGGATAATCTCCTTAAAGATTAAAAATCAGCTTTTAAGACTGATATTACTCAATCCTAGAGATTGACCTTAAAGATTGAGAATTCAAACTCATGGAATACGATGATATCTAAACTCGAGCTTGAACGAGAAAATATTTTGATCAAAAATACAAACCGATTTGTTTTCTGAAAACCCATTTTCAATGCGTTCATTACCATTGAACGTAAAATCCTAGGAATTCACCTGGAATTCATTAGGTCACCTGAACTAAATCGGGTGTCAACCGTAAGAACGGTGGTTGAATAGCATGGTCAAAGACAGGACCTTGTGCCAGACCGAAAAATTATAAGGGTGAGCTTTACTATTGCTCCTACCAAGGATAGTAATTGCGTCCGACACGTTATAGACCATAATCAAAAGCATGTCACGGGACATTGCCTTAACAGTTGCTTGTTCAACGCTTTCCTTTACAACCGGACGGTAGTTTGCCGAAAGGTAATATACGGGACAAGTAAACTGGACGTGTTGCTTTCCAAATACAAGGTTAGCAAGTGGGTGACACAAAACCGCAAGTTTTGAGCTAAAATTTTCAAATCTGAAACCCACCAAACCCACAAAAATATTTTGCAAACACCGGTAAAGGGTTATTCCGGAAAACTTATCTAGGGTAAAAACTAGATTTAATTTTCAAAAGATCAAATGTTTTCATAAAGATCCAATTTCCTTAATGGATCTAAATTTTTATAGTCATGTGGGACTGTAAACCATATCGTTACTACCATAGTTTATACCGCCGTATAGAAATCACTGATGTACAAAGTGTGAAGAATAAAGAAGTGATTCTAGTATTTCAAGACAATATTGCTTGAGGACAAGCAACGCTCAAGTGTGGGAATATTTGATAATGCTAAAAACGAACATATATTTCATAGCATTATTCCTCAAGAAAGACAAGCTTTTAGTTGCAATTGTTCTATTTACAAGTGATATTCGTTTAAATAATAAAAGGTGAAGACAAAAGACAGATTCGACGAATTGAAACGACCAAAAAGCTCAAAAGAACAAAAGACAATCAAAAAGGTTCCAATTATTGATAAGAAACATCTCGAAATCACAAGAGTACAAGATTCAAAACGCAAAGTACAAGATATTAAATTGTACGCGAGGACGTTCGAAAATCCGGAACCGGGACCAGAGTCAACTCTTAACGCTCGACGCAACGGACTAAAAATTACAAGTTAACTATGTATATAAATATAATATAATATATAATTAATTATATTAATTATATATATATTATATATATATATTAAAAACCGTCGGCAGCAAGAAACTCCAAGGGTGTGAGCTGTAAATATATCTCCGCGACTCGCGGAGTTTTAAGGGCATTTTTCCGCGAGTCGCGGAGCCCCAATTTTCAACTCTGGCTATAAAGCCAACCGAATTCTGATCAAAATAAATCATCTTTTTTTCCTCTCATTCATACGAGTAATATATATATAATTTATATTTTAATTTTAATTTTAATTTTAAATCCTAATAATAAGGGTATGTTAGCGAATGTTGTAAGGGTGTAAGTCGAAATTCTGTCCGTGTAACGCTACGCTATTTTTAATCATTGTAAGTTATGTTCAACCTTTTTATATTAATGTCTCGTAGCTAAGTTATTATTATGCTTATTTAAAACAAAGTAATCATGATGTTGGGCTAATTACTAAAATTGGGTAATTGGGCTTTGTACCATAATTGGGGTTTGGACAAAAGAACGACACTTGTGGAAACTAGACTATGGGCTATTAATGGGCTTTATATTTGTTTAACTAAATGAAAGTTTGTTAATGTTAATATAAAGATTTACAATTGGGCGTCCCTATAAATTACCATCTACACTCGATCGGACACGATGGGCGGGGTATTTATATGTACGAATAATCGTTCATTTAACCGGACACGGGAATGGATTAATAGCCACTAGAATAATTAAAACAGGGGTGAAATTACATTCAAGGGTAATTGGTGTAATTGTTAACAAAGTAGTAAAACCTTGGTTTACACGCAGTCGATAACCTGGTGTATTCATTAAACAAAGTATTAAAACCTTGTTACAATTCGAATCCCCAATTAGTTGGAATATTTAACTTCGGGTATAATAATAATTTGTCAAGGACACTTGCAATTTATATTTATGACTGATGGACTGTTATGGACAAAAAAAACAGACGGACATATTGAATAATCCAGGACAAAGGACAATTAACCCAAGGGCATAAAACTAAAATCAACACGTCAAACATCATGATTACGGAAGTTTAAATAAGCATAATTCTTTTATTTCATATTTAATTTCCTTTATTTTATATTTAATTGCACTTCTAATTATCGCACTTTTATTTATTGTAATTTTATTTTATCGCATTTTTATTATTCGCAATTTCATTATCGTTATTTACTTTACGCTTTAATTTTAGTCTTGTATTTATATTTTACATTAGGTTTTAACTGCAACTAAAGTTTTAAAATCGACAAACCGGTCATTAAACGGTAAAAACCCCCCTTTATAATAATAATATTACCTATATATATATTTGTATTTTTATAAAAGTAAACTAATATAGCGTTGAGCTTTGTTTAAAGATTTCCCTGTGGAACGAACCGGACTTACTAAAAACTACACTACTGTACGATTAGGTACACTGCCTATAAGTGTTGTAGCAAGGTTTAAGTATATCCATTCTATAAATAAATAAATATCTTGTGTAAAATTGTATCGTATTTAATAGTTTTTCCTAGTAAAATATAAGCTATTTTATATACACCTCGTTCGACATCAGTACTTTGAGTATGATCTTCGTTCTACGTATCGTTCTACCTCATTTATCTTCGTTCGACATGGCGAATATGTAATCTCTAAAGTTTTAGAGATTATTTATTCTGGTTCCAACCGAAAAGCAAATGAGTTTAATATCATATTAACTCATTAAATCCATGAATACATCTGAAGAAAATATATATGTATATATGTTTTCATAAAGATTGTAATTAAAAATTCTCTTGTACAAACTGTTAATGGTGAAAATATTTTAACGGGTAGGTAATACCCGAGAAATATTTAAATTTCACATTTATAAGTTACCTTGTATGTTCTTCGAATCTGTTTCAACAGTCATATACTATCCTACTTACATCCATCGATATACAAATCCGTTCACCACAGAATAACCATATTCATCCAATTTCATATTTGGATTTTGATTTATCAGAATCCAATAAGTGGCATAATGAAGAAAACATTTGACAAAATAAAATTTGTTAGAAACAAACAAATTAACTATGAGAAATTTTGTTAAGAATCCACGCTAACCGTTCATAGCTAATTGTTCCTAGCTAACTGATTACATTTTATTTATCGCAATTTAATTATCGCAATTTACATTCTCGCAATTTTTTTATCGTCATTTAATTTCTGGTATTTACTTTACGCACTTTATTTATCGTCATTTAAATTTCTGTTATTTATTTTTACGCACTTTAAATATCGGGACACGTATACAAGGTTTTGACATATCATATCGACACATCTATATATATTATTTAGAATCACCATAGACACTCTAAATGCAGTAATGATCAAGTTCTCTATACAGGGTTGAGGTTGATTCTCAAATAATTTATATACTTTGAGTTGTGATCGAGTCTGAGACATGTACACGGGTCACGATATGAATTAATTAATTCGAATATTATATATTAAACTATGTATGAATTATTGGACTGTTAACTGTGGACTATCGACTGTGGACTGCCAACATTGGACAATTAAAATGAATTAAAATACTGATTATAACATATGAAACTAAACAATTCTTCAAGTTTGTCACTTGATTTCATCTTAAACCTCATTTGTATCTTGACAATTCTAATCTGCGTTCAAACCTTTCATGATTCTTAACAACACCTCAATTGAAACGATGAACCAACCGCACTTCATCTACGGAAGGAAAGATTTATGAATATAGTTATGTACCTAAAAATATTCGGAACTTGGGTAAACGTTTAAACCGTATCTATGCAAACTCCTTTGGCATTATTATTATCGAAAATAACCATACAATTCTTTTCAAAATAGACAATTTTGTCACAGCTCCAGCAAGTCAACTTCGACTTTTCGTTCAAAACAACCTTATTATAACCTTGATATATATGCGTGTTCTTTTATTGTTACCGGGGAACCGTTTATATTCCACCACATTAGCAGTAAACTTACCAGCAACTTCAATGAATTTGGACTTTCCGAAAAAAAAAATCATTATATTCATTGAAACCCCATCATGTATACATCTATACCCTGTAACAATAATTTCCATACCAATTACCGAGAATCAGCAATCAGTATTTCAAATTTCGCAGTATTTCTACATCAATAGTTATATGTATACATATAACAATTATCTCCTAGAATTACGACCTTCAATTCTGAAATTTTGAAAAGCACCCAGCCTACGAATCAATACATTGAACTTTGAAAAGCTGAATGAAGCAGCAGAAACTGCGAGCAACTGTAAACGACCTTAGTCGTCAGAAGTTTGATAATAAAGAATAATATGTTGGAAAAGCTCAGAAATGAAGGAACTGAAAAATGGATAGAGTTAACCATGAAGGAGACCAAGGAAAAATACAAGGACCATACCCTATATTCAAAGAATCCAGATAATTCTGGATCCGTTGAAATCTTTAGAGAATATCTTGCTCCGAAGTCATGTTAAAATCTTACGGAAAATTTTTCTCCATCAACTATCGAACTTAGAAATTTCCAAAATATCATCATCAATATCTTCGATATTTCTGAGGATATTTTCATAAATATTCTCGTCCGAAATTATATACCTCTTCGTGCTTCCTGTGTATCATTATATTGGAAACATTCAATAGAAAATTTAATACCGAAAAGCGGATTATGCAAAACTATGAAGGAAGCCGTGGACAAATCACAAAGAATAAGTTTGACTTCAAAGAATCCAAATGATTCCGTTTCTGATGAAATCTTTAGCGAATACCTTGCTTTCGAATCTAAACCCTTACGGGTAAATCTTCTTCATCATCCATCGATATTAGAAATTCCAAGATATCATCGTATCTTTCATTATAAATATCCTCCATATTTCTGAAGATATTTTCATAAGTATTCTTATCTGAAATCATTAATCTCTTCATGATATCAGTGTTACATCATATAGTAATTGTTAGTTTCTATATTCTGTAAACTTTCGAGCTTAAAATATGAATGTTATTGAAGTAATGTTGCGAACTGATGCATGAGTTAGTATAATATAATGACACTTGATCAACGTGATTATATTACAGTAAGTCATGCCGAGTTTCTAAATGGAACATGATGATTCACAGATTATAACGTCATCATATGTCATGTTACATAACTCTTTCATTCTGATTAACTTCTGAACATATCAAGAAAATATATTCTTGATAGTTCTATTCTCAGTGATTCTGGTATTTTGACAAATCAAATCGTGCTAATACGTTCTTTCTTGTTTAGAACATTAAGCTCATTCGAAACTCCACACCTATGAATTCTGGACCGTTATTTGCAAAAAGAAAAAAAAAGCATGAAGCTCCGAGATAGAAAGGGGGTATAAATCACAGCAAATAAGAGAGAGCATTAACTGTGGATGACAATAATTATAGGAGACAGAAGCAGGGACATTGAAATATAAGGGAAGATATAAAATCCAACAACAACGCAGAAATTACAAACCATGGATATTAATACGAATAGCAATATAAAGACACGGTATAATTAAGAATAGTATCACCCCAAGGTAATAGTAGAAGTAAACAGATTCTTCTGATGGAAGATTGAAAAGAAGGATGACATAAATAATAATTAGGAAAAATATTAAGGATTAGAACTGGATTAAGCATTTTCATAATCTTTTGGATGTATGAACTAGGAAGAAAGTATAGGAATGGTGAGAATAATGGAACGGAAGAGCTTAAATTTATAATGGAAATATCAGACAGAGTAATCGTGGCAGATCACCATATTTAATTATAGAGATCTTAATTTCCTTACTCTCCGAAGAATCAAATCTTTTAGATTTCGAAGATTTTCTTTAAATCCCTTGAATTCCGGAATTCAACCCTGACTCTGCTAAAAGTTAAGAAGAATATTTACTTTTCCTATTTCAATCTTTTGCGATAGCTTCACTCATACGCTTCAAGTAACCGAATCGTTTAATCTATATTACTCGGTAACGATAAAACTCTATTTACCACCCATATTCGCCAGGAAAACATTTTTATTGTTAGCCATGACGACCTCAATCAAATTTCGGGACGAAATTTCTTTAACGGGTAGGTACTGTGATGACCCAGGAATTTCCGACCAAATTTAAACTTAATCTTTATATGGTTTTGACACGATAAGCAAAGTCTGTAATATTGAGTCTCAAAATTTTGAATTATTTTCATATATGCAATTACCCTTTGACTGTTTTCGACGATTCACGAACAACTAAATATAAATAGATATATATATATATATATATATATATATATATATATATATATATATATATATATATATATATATATATATATATATATATATATATATATATATATATATATATATATATATTTAAATACATATAATAATTTGAAATATTAATTGAACTAATGTAAGGTTAATATATTATATGTAATTATAAGTTAAAATATAAATATTATATTAATGATATGATTATTACATTCAATACTATTATTAATATAGTTATTAAAATAAATACTTGTATTATCAATATTATGAATTCTAATGTGAAATATAAAGTTATATATATAATCCGATATGTATAGGTTGTTATATTACTATTAATGATATTATCATATTAATACTATTATAACTAATAAGATTATTATTATCGTATTTTTTTTGACATCATAACTATTAATTATTATATTAATATTATCATATCTGAATCATTGTTTTTAATTATTAATTGATATTGTTATTTAGTATTATTACTAATAATAAAATTATTAGTATTAGTATTTTATTAATAACATTATTAATATTAATTTTTATGAATTATATACATATATAATCAAATACATAAAATAGATATACCTATATACAATACATATTAGGAGTTTGTATTTTAATAGGAAATATATACAGATAAATACAGTATATATATTGATATATACATACAAATACTGGTAATTGCATAAATACGTATATATGCATAATAGGATCAAATTCTGGTTTACATCTTAATCAAGTACTGTAACTGAATTTTGTTTGAATCTTCTAAATTGATTAAACAACATAATTATTGGTACAAATCAGTGTGAATTGTATTCATTCTTTATATTTTTTTTATTATTTTCTGTACTATGGGAGATTCTCTCTGTCGATTACAATTGCTACAAAACAAACAAATTCCTTATAGATATTAACACATTCAATCTACTCCAACCTTTATCAATCACCAACAGCTTTCACAGTTTTCAAATTATTAACATTTAGCAGAAATAAATGAAGAAACCTTACGGTACCCCTGTTCTTATTTTTTTTTTTAAAACTTCAAATTCAAACGAATTAGCAAAATGTAGAAATGTAGTTCTGTTAGGAATCTTCAATTAAAAACAACTGCACAGTTTCAAAAGCCAATTCCTCATATCGAGCCTTAATTTACGAGTCAAAGTTTGTATTTTTAAAAGTCAACTAATGTGTTCAACCAAAAATTTGAAGCCATACTGATGTTTCTGATTAAATTGATAATTTGTAAAGTTTCTAATAATGATTTAGCACCTTTTTCATGAAGGGATCGAAGTCTAAAACGTCCTTAAATTCTCAAACTAATTAATTCAGTGAGAGTGTTGAGTCGATCTTTGTTTGATTGAAGATGAAGGAGAAGAACTTGCATTTTATACGGGTTATATGAATATAGAACTGAATAATTATCAGAAAGACAGTCATGGTGCGATGGTTATAAGGGGTGTCGGGTGTGCGAGAGGTCGTGGGTTTGAGTCTGCCTGCAACCATTCTTTTTACACATAGATTATAAAGGGTATACTCTATTTTTTTTCTATAATTGTTATTGTTATTTTTATTTTTATTATTGATATTATTATTATTATTATTATTATTATTATTATTATTATTATTATTATTATTATTATTATTATTATTATTATTATTATTATTATTATTATTATTATTATTATTATTGTTATTATATGTATCATAATTGTTATTGTTTTTAAGTTGTTACTAAGATTAAGAATATAAATATTAGTATCATAAAAAAAACAATATTATTATCATCAATATTATTATGACTAGTATTATCATTAAACATAATATACTTAAGATTAAACAAAGATCATGACTAATAAGTATTATTATAAACGTTAATTTAAAACTTCGAATTCGAAAATAATATTTTGCTATAAATAATACAAGGTAAAGTGTATAAAACTATGAAGTTGAAAACTATGGATAAAAATTTTGATTTAAGTAAGTTAGTAATTATTATTATCATTATCATTCTTATCAATACTAGTATTATTACAAATAGATATTTATATATATATAATAATGCATTACAATAAAAATTAATATTACGTATCACTATATTGTTATTATTATATTGAAAATCACCAAACTATATATATATATATATATATATATATATATATATATATATATATATATATATATATATATATAACCTACTAATATTATTACAAATAATAAATTATCGATTTTTAAATATAACTTTAAACAAGTATGTATATAAATATAGATATATTAATATAACTATATAAATATTAACTACTATAAATATATACACAAATTAAACATACATAATATACAAATTAAAGATATAATAAGTAAATTGTTCAGTTATTATTATATGTTTTAATATAGATATACAAATGATATAGGTTCGTGAATCCAAGGCCAACCCTGCATTGTTCAATATAGTCATATGTATTTTTACTACAAAATACAGTATGGTGAGTTTCATTATTCCCTTTTACTCTTTACATTTTTGGGGCTGAGAATACATGCAAATGTTTTAGTAACTGTTTTACAATAATTATATGCGTGAGTTTCATTTGCTCCCTTTTTAAATGCTTTTGCAATATATATTTTTGGGACTGAGAATACATGCGCTGCTTTTATAACTGTTTTACGAAATGGACACAAGTAATTGAAACTACATTATATGGTTGAATTATCGAAATTGAATATGCCCAATTTTATTTAGTCTGGTAATCTAAGAATTAGGGAACAGACACCCTAATTGACGCGAATCCTAAAGATAGATCTATCGGGCCCAACAAGCCCCATCCAAAGTACCGGATGCTTTAGTACTTCAAAATTTATATCATGTCCGAAGGAGGATCCCGGAATGATAGGGGATATTCTTATATGCATATTGTGAATGTCGGTTACTAGGTGTTCAATCCATATGAATGATTATTTTGTCTCTATGTATGGGACGTATGTTTATGAGAAATGGAAATATGAAATCTTGTGGTCTATTAAAAGTTATGAAATGAAAATTATATCACTAACTCATGGGCGGAACGACAACACATATCCGTTCATAAAAATCGTTAGCGTACAACAACATATATCACTAACTCATGGGCGGAACGACAACACATATCCGTTCATAAAAATTGTTAGTGTACAACGACATATATCACTAACTCCGGGGCGGAACGACAACACATATCCGTTTATAAAAATTGTTAGTGTACAACGATATATATCACTAACTCCTGGGCGGCATGGACAACACATATCCATCCTACACAAATAAATACATTATATACATACACGTATAATTATTCCACTCACTTTATCACGCCGGTGGTGATTATACAAATCCACATCATCGGGGTTATTCAATTCACAACTCAATACCAACCCTTCGCCATCGGGTTATATAAATCCACATCACAAGCCCATGTGATAACGTATACACGAAGTGTGCACCTCACCAAAGGTGGTCAACCAAAATGCATAACCGTGCCCATTAGACCTATACACAAGTCCATTAAATCCACCTATATGTGAAGTGAGCTCTATAGCCGAGAATCACTTCACTCGACCCGCACCCATCCTACACATACATATGCACATAATATATTAACACTCACCTTGAACTCTTGATGGATGCCAAACCAAAATCCGCAAACGCCAATGGAACGTACCTATGCCATTATCACATAACAAATAACACAATTAGGGTGGATTACAAATCAATCCATATTGACAACTAGTGCAAATTCGACCCAATGCACTTCCAAGCTCAAACCACGCCCAAACTAACTAATAATCACTAACATAAGTGAGAATGGTCCTAATACATCAATCAAACCCAATTATGAGTGTTAAACACCTATCTCGCCTAAATTGACACATAAGCCCTAATTTTGACCCATTTCAAAATTAGTCAATCCAAATACACCCAAATGGGTTCCAACACTTCCATAATCGCTAACACTAGTGATTATACACCAATTACAAGCCTTAAACATGGTTAAATCATCAACAAACCCAAAACCCGCCAAGTATCAAAAAATAACTAGCTTCCATAAACCCACTTCATCACCTAAATGGGTTCTACAACTAACAAGCTCAAAACCCTAACATTGAATCTCAAATCAAACAATGAAACTCGGAGTTAGAACTTACCAATACCACCAAAATGATGCTGTTGACGAGTGGAACAACTTTAACACTTGAGGTTTGATCCAAAACACTCTTCTTATTCTCCAAATGGAGCTCTCTCTCTCTAAATTCTTTCCTCTCTCTCTCTAGGGTTTGAAGATGAGAGTGTTGGTGGGTGAAAATGAAGATAAGATTGACCCATGAGTCAGTCTTATGGCTCCAAACCCTCCATAGGTGAAATTACCAAACTACCCCTTTTTAAATTACAAAATAAGAAGTATGCTGAATCAGGGGTGTGTGCACCGCGCACACTATAATACGCGCCCCGCGTGCCAAGTGTAATTTGTGTGACCCACACAAATAAAAGCGCGCCCCTCACAAATGCATTTGTGAGCTGCGCACATAAAAGTGCGCCCCTCACACCAAGTGCAAATTTTGACTTGTTGCTTTTTCTTCATATGTGCGCGCCTCACACCTTAACTAGCGCGCCTCACACATTCAAAACATCAATTTATGGACATTTTCTTGCATTTTAACCAATCGAACTTATACCCACAACCTTTAAAACCCACGATAACATACGAGCTTCAAAATATAGGAAAATAACACAATTTGCGCGATAAACACTTTAAACCCAAATCCTCTAACTTTAATCCTTATACAATTCCACTTTTGGATTAAGGTCTTACAACTCTCCCCCATTTAAATTCGATCACGTCCTCGTGATCTTAGTTACTTAACCAATCCGAACCTACACTCTATGGTTCTCAAACAATCGTTCCAATCGACTTCCACCACATTCCTCATTAACCCGAAGATTACCCCATTTACCGAATACACACTTGCATGAATTTCGAGACATGCAATGCACACAACATCTGAAGTCTATAACAGTCACTTAAAATACGCAGAACCACCATGTATTCTTCTAACTTCTCTGGGCAAATCTTCTCAATGAGTCACCCGTGATTTATCAAATCCACAGTTCCGAGCAATAAAACTCGCCCAATCCCTCACGTCAGGAAAAACTCAACCAATCTCGTACCGAGAGATCAACCCTTTAGAGTACCCTTAACAAGTACAATGCTAAATATAACCAAGTCTCAACCTGAGGTCAACAACCCAAACGATAAAGACCGAACAAACGAATCCTTACGGATACACTTACCACTTAACATCCCTTGTAGTGCGCAACACGACCAATACGCAACTATCACAAAATCGTAAGAAAATGACTAAATCCGCTAGCATCCAAAACGACTATGGCAACACTAAACTCAAGTTGTACAAAATTGACTAATGTCACACCCTTAACAACATGTGAGCGAAACACAGCTATCGCATCACTAATCACACAACATGATCCTCACGACCCCACCATTGGCGTATAAAACAACCAATAGTTCTGAATACTAACCACATGAAGGCTGGCCGAACTACACGCGCCTTAGTGAATCCGCACCACACGCGACTCACCACCTCCACCGCAACAAAAATGGGGATTGGCCGAACTACACGCGCTGAAGGTATTTTGTATGCCCGAGAGACATATTAAATTAATGTGGTTAATATGTTTTGATCCAAGTCGGGTCATACCCAATAACAAACTTACCGACACCTTATTTGTATTTGATCTTAACGATTGGATCGTTGATTGAAATACGCGACACTTGAATTTTAAGAGAATGGTTTCTAAAATAATTACACTTGATATATATATATATACATATATATATATATATATATATATATATATATATATATATATATATATATATATATATATATATATATATATATATATATATATATTATGGAATAATTTATATGATATGGATTTAATTATTTATAGGCTAAATAATTAATTAAGTTATGTTACATTTTATAAAATAGGTTTTATAAAATCTGAACCCTAATTCTACGTATTGGTGTGCTTTGATTGTTGATCTAAGATATATTTTCATGAACCCTAATTCTTAAAATCTGAATTTTATTAAAGTTTCATAGTTATGTTTTCAATTGCTCAAGTCTATACGCGTACGTGTTAATCGTTATCGTTATTTTGTTTGTTTGATGCGCTAGGGTTTAAAAATGAATTTGTATTTGTTTGATCAGAAAAATTAAGTTTTTCAAATGTTAATTATTATGTCATAATCAGATTCCTTGCGAAAAACTATTGAGTTTAGGCTTTGGATTCGCTTGATTTCATTTCCGTATGATTTAGTTATGTCGATTTGAATTATCGTTGTGTTTTTGTTGTTTGATCAGAAATATAGTATTGATAGAAAACGAATTGGCATGTGAGACTTATACCACTGGAAATATAATTTAAAAACACTCAAGTTAGACTAGGATATCATGTCGTTTGCTTATTTATAGCCCGAGATATGCTAGAATTAGTGTAAATGTAGGTTTATACAGTACTTGCATGAAAATAACCTTGTATGATAAAATGTGTTAATTTCTGTGATTAAAAATTTGCATATTTGAAAAGTAGACAAAATTTACTTCATCTTTCATGTGGATATCATAGGCTAATTGTATCTAGATCTTCGGATAATCGCATGCGAATGTGACTAACTAAATGAGAATCGAATCTGTAAATTAATCACGATTTTGTACTATGTGGATTATGTGTATTGTTTGAGCATGTATGCTTCTGGAAAATGAAACCTAACATGATATTTGACTTATTGTTAGTTTATGTCAATCTCTGAAACCTCATGCATTAGGCACAATAGAGCCATACTTTATGTGAATTCTGATTTGAGCTGAAAATTGAATGTTCAACTTGCACGAATACACTGTACAAATTGGCTAAACAAAAGTTGCTAGATTTTTGATATGTGTTACTTTGATTGGTCCTTAATCTATGGCCACTGGTATTGTATCTATTGCATGTCCCAAACTCCAGTTATAGCGAAAATGAAATCAGTGCGCGGTCAAAAACTGACCTAGAAACCCCCAAATGTATCCCTTCTGATTCCCGACTTTTAATTATCGTATGAGTCCCTGGCCAGACTTTTTGGAATCGATTTTAAGTATATTTTTGATATGGAGTTTTTCATATTTACTTGAATTTTTTACTATGAGATAATGTGCTAAGTATGCTACGTGTTCATGAACTTTGTGCATAACCATAAACTGAAATTGTGAAAATGATCATTCATGACCTAAAACGTATTGTTTGACTTAGGTTTGACATGTTGACCAATATTTGACATGAGACTACTTATGTTGACTTTAGTTGACTACTTTGACCAAGTTTGAATTTCGGTTTGACTTCAGTTGACTTTGTTTGACTTGTATGATATAGTTGACTTTTACTTTGAAACGCGTCGAGTCGAGCAATAAGACAACGTACACTATGAAACCACACTTATTTAAGATAAATATATTGACCAACCTATATACGTATACTTAGGTTGTCTTACTCAGCTGTAAACCGTACAAGTCATTTATTTTTCATTCCGAGCTTATTCAAAGGTGAGTCTACAGTCCCGCTTTTTGCATGTTTTCAGGGATGAGAATACACGCTGTTATATTTACATTTTCAAATACTTTTATACTGACATGAGTACTACACATATGCATAATGAGTTTGTTTAAAAATCCTCTAGCTTGAATACTTTTAATAGCATCGGTGTAAGCACAATTTAGATCGACGGATCCGTTAGGTTGACAACCTCACCCACTATAAAAGCAGTGGTGCATTTACTTTGAACATTAAATACATTTGAACAAGTGTATAACATTTTACGAGGTAAGGTCGTGTGTAGTGGTTTCTATACTCGGGTCATTGCTAGTATTCAGGTGCTCGGTTTATGCAGACGATAGAATCTCGTGGTCAAGGAAACTAAACTATTTTTTTGATAACTGTTTTTCAGATACTGTTACATTACTTTAAACCTGTAGATTCACCAACATTATTTGTTGACCTGTTTTTGCGTGTTGTTATTCTCATGTCCTTAAGAGGTATGCTTCCGCTGTGTTTGCTGCATGACTGGCCGTGGAGTCAGCATTTGATTTTAAAGAACATTATTACTTTCGCATTTAAAACTTTTATACTGTTTAAATATTGTTGGCTTGTGGTTACGATCACAACAGTGTTTCTATTTTGGGAGTTTTGACTTATGTTTTTTTTTTAAAGTTAATTTTTGAATAAAATTAAATGCAATTGCTTTAAACGTCTCATATAGAGGGCGTAACTGTTAACTGTGGGACCAAAATTAACACGCCGTCAGATGGTAATTTGGCGGGGTGTTATACATGCGATCTTAGCTTGACAAGTAGATACCAGAATAACTCAGGGAACAGTCATTGGATTACGGTTAAAAGTATATTGAATTACCTTAGGAGGACTAAGGATATGTTTCTAATATAAGGGTCTGGTGAGGAGGAACTCGTTGTAAAAGATTACGTGGACGCGAGTTTCCAAACTGATCGGGATGATTCTCGATCACAATCCAGTTATGTCTTTACATTAAATGGAGGTGTTGTCTCTTGGAAGAGTTCAAAACAGGATGTTGTTACATTATCCACTACAGAGTCAGAGTACATTGCCGCCTCATTGGCAGCTCAGGAAGCTGCATGGATGAAGAAATTCATTGATGACTTAGGAGTAGTCCCTTCCATTCAGGACCCTCTTGAGATCTTTTGTGACAACGAGGGTGCGATTGCTCAAATCAAAGAACCTCGTGCTCACCAAAAGACCCGTCACATTGAGCGGAGATTCAACTACATAAGGGATGAAGTTGAAAAGGGAAAGATATGTATTCGCAAAGTTCACGCAGATCTTAATATAGCGGATCCTCTCACGAAGCTCTTACATGGAGCAAAATGAAATGTCTCATTCATATTGATTATAAACGTTCCATATTAATTGATTTCGTTGCGAGGTTTTGACCTCTATATGAGACGTTTTTCAAAGACTGCATTCATTTTTAAAACAACCATAACCTTTATTTTATCAATAAAGGTTTCAAAAGCATTACGTAGATTATCAAATAATGATAATCTAAAATATACTGTTTACACACGACCATTACATAATGGTTTACAATAGAAATATATTACATCGACATATGTTTCTTGAATGCAGTTTTTACATAATATCATACAAACATGGACTCCAAATCTTATCCTTATTTTAGTATGCAACAGCGGAAGCTCTTAATATTCACCTGAGAATAAACATGCTTTAAACATCAACAAAAATGTTGGTGAGTTATAGGTTTAACCTATATATATCAATTTTTTCTGTACATCTAACGTTGGACAACTAGTTGCAGGTTACTAACGAGGACAGCTGACTTAATAAACTTAAAACATCAAAATGTATTAAAAAGTGTTGTAAATATATTTTGAATATACTTTGATATATATGTACATATTTGTTATAGGTTCGTGAATCGACCAGTGGCCAAGCCTTACTTCCCGACGAAGTAAAAATCTGTGAAAGTGAGTTATAGTCCCACTTTTAAAATATAATATTTTTGGGATGAGAATACATGCAGGTTTTATAAATGATTTACAAAATACACACAAGTACGTGAAACTACATTCTATGGTTGAATTATCGAAATCGAATATGCCCCTTTTTATTAAGTCTGGTAATCTAAGAATTAGGGAACAGACACCCTAATTGACGCGAATCCTAAAGATAGATCTATTAGGCCTAACAAACCCCATCCAAAGTACCGGATGCTTTAGTACTTTGAAATTTATATCATATCCGAAGGGTGTCCCGGAATGATGGGGATATTCTTATATATGCATCTTGTTAATGTCGGTTACCAGGTGTTCACCATATGAATGATTTTTATCTTTATGTATGGGATGTATATTGAAATATGAAATCTTGTGGTCTATTGTTACGATTTGATATATATAGGTTAAACCTATAACTCACCAACATTTTTGTTGACGTTTAAAGCATGTTTATTCTCAGGTGAATATTAAGAGCTTCCGCTGTTGCATACTAAAATAAGGATAAGATTTGGAGTCCATGTTTGTATGATATTATGTAAAAACTGCATTCAAGAAACATATGTCGATGTAATATATTTCTATTGTAAACCATTATGTAATGGTCGTGTGTAAACAGTATATTTTAGATTATTATTATTTGATAATCTACGTAATGCTTTTGAAACCTTTATTGATAAAATAAAGATTATGGTTGTTTTAAAAATGAATGCAGTCTTTGAAAAACGTCTCATATAGAGGTCAAAACCTCGCAACGAAATCAATTAATATGGAACGTTTATAATCAATATGAACGGGACATTTCAGTTGGTATCCGAGCGTTGGTCTTAGAGAACCAGAATTTTGCATTAGTGTGTATTATCGAGTTTGTTAGGATGCATTAGTAAGTCTGGACTTCGACCGTGTTTACTTGAAAAATGATTGCTTAACAAATTTTGTTAGAAACTATATATTTTTAACAAGTGAATATTATGTGATATATTAATCTCTTAACGTGTTTGATATTATGTGATAGATGTCTACCTCTAGAACAAGTCGCATTGACTCACCTAATAATAATGAAGAGTCAAATGTAAATTGGAATGATTCGTGGACTAATTCATAAGTTCCCGAAGAGGAACCGGAAGAAGAGTCGGAACCGGAAGAAGAATCGGAACCGGAAGAAGAATCGGAACCGGAAGAAGAAATAGAACCAGTGGGGGAAATAATAAAACGGTTAAGTAGAAGAAAATCCTCAACCAACCGACCAAAGTTAATTATGGTCAATGGTGTTTTCGCCAAGGAAGCAAAGTATTGGGAGGATTACCAATTCTTCGATGAATCGGATCCCGACAAGGATTCCGATGATGTTATAGAAATTACCCCAACACAATTTAATAAGACAAAAGAGAACAATAAGGGAAAGGGCATAAAAATAGAGAAATTCGATTCCAAACCCGATGAACTTTATATGTATCGTCAACACCCGTATTTCTTAAGTTGTGACAATAACCCGGGAACCTCTAAACCACCAGGTTTTTCTAAACCAATGTGGAAAACGACGGCTCGTATTAAGGAAACATCATATATCCCTAGAAACTTGGCAAAACGAACCAAAACCGAAGAAGATGAAACGAGCGAGTCGGAATAAGATAGTTGTATTCATGTGTGGTGTAATATATGTAATATAGTGTGCTTATGCTTTATGATATATGTAAAAATTGCTTGTATTAATAAGTATTTTTTTTATGAATCTAACTCTTGTCTATTTTACAGTTTAAAAACAGAAAATGGATAGACAACCCAATATTTTAAGAGACCTACCCGAAGACATGATCGATGAAATCTTGTCTAGAGTCGGTCATAATTCCTAGGCACAACTATTTAAGGCGAGATCAGTTTGTAAGACATTCGAAGAACGTTCCAAGAATGCCTTGATTTATAAAAGGCTTTTGTTCGAAAGATGGGGGATATCACATTAGGAAATCCATAAGTTACGATGTGTTTACTTTGACGCATATATTGCAGGGAACCCAAATGCTATTTTACGCAACGGGTTAAGAAATTATTTTGACTCAATATATCTGAATATAGTACTTCGTGATTTAGAAAAAGCGGCTAACATGCAACATAAAGAAGCATGTTATGCTTATGGGTTAGTAATATTCGCTTCTCACCAAAGTGAGAACAAGAACATCGGGCTACAACTATTAAACAAAACATTCCCACAAGTGATGGAGTCGGTAATTGGGGTAAGAAATTAGGTTTTTAGATTGTTACGGGACTGTTGGACATTACGTAACCCTCGTCCCTTTGACGATGTTACAACATGCTGTCTTATCAACGGCCATAACGGTTATGTTCCACAAGACCAAGGATGGGAAGTAGTCCTAGTAAAACCAGAATGCATGACTTGTTTCTGGACGTATGAATTACGTGTCTTTATTGCCTTTACTGAACGACTTGTGTACTAGCTAGAATTATCTTCACAACTATCTTGTATCAAAGTTATTGTGTGCTATATTTCATGCTATATGTAAAATAAGCGGTATTGTAAGTTTGTAAAATATTGTGTAAAAGTTTGAACGCGAAATATTATTATAATCAGTTTTTCATATAGAATTGTAGTAGTTGAATTGTATATTAGCTACTAAGTATGAACTTAACGGGTAGGTACTACCCGAATTTAAACTTATAAAACGCTAATATGAAGAAAAAGCTTTTATAAATGAGTTCATATTATGCTACGAGATACTATTGACTACTCTTGATATTCTATATGATTAACTCGTTTCATTTGACTATTTTGAAGGAAATGGCACCGACTACTCGACACACCTTAAATATGAGCGAAGAGGAATTTCGTGCCTTTCTTGCTTCAAACATAGCCGCAGTACAGGCTGCGCTACATACCAACAATAACCTTAGATCTAGCAGTACAGGAAATAGTGTAGGATGCACCTACAAAGAATTCACTGCCTGCAAACCTTTGGAATTTGATGGAATCGAAGGACCGATCGGATTAAAACGGTGGACCGAGAAGGTCGAATCGGTGTTTGACATAAGTAAGTGTACTGAAGAGGACAAAGTGAAGTACGCTATGCATACCTTCACATGTTCTGCGTTAACATGGTGGAATACCTATCTAGAGCAAGTAGGACAAGATGATGCTTACGCACTACCGTGGTCAGCATTCAAGCACTTGATGAACGAGAAGTACCGTCCCAGAACCGAGGTCAATAAGCTCAAGACAGAACTTAGAGGGTTACGAACCCAAGGATTTGATATTACCACGTACGAAAGACGATTCACAGAATTATGCCTATTGTGTCCGGGAGCGTTCGAAGATTAGGAAGAGAAGATCGACGCGTTTGTGAAAGGATTACCGGAAAGAATCCAAGAAGATATAAGTTCACACGAGCCCGCCTCCATACAACAGGCATGTAGAATGGCTCATAGACTAGTGAACCAGATTGAAGAAAGAATTAAAGAACAGACTGCTGAAGAGGCCAATGTGAAGCAAGTCAAAAGAAAGTGGGAGGAAAACGGTGATAAGAATCACCAATACAACAACAACAGTAATTACAACAATAATCGTAACAACTATCCCAACAATCGTAACATCAATCGCAACTACAATAAACGGTCCAACAACAACAACAACAACAACAACAACAACAACAACAACAACAACAACAACAACAACAACAACAACAACAATAACAACAACAACAACAACAATCATCCCAACAACAATAATAATCGCAACAATAACAACAATCAGAAGAAGCTATGCCAAAGGTGTGAAAAGTATCACCCGGGGTTCTGCACCAAATTTTGCAACAAGTGTAAAAGAAATGGTCATAGCGCAGTGAAGTGTGAGGTCTACGGACCAGGGGTTAACAGAACAAAAGGAACAAATAGTGTCGGAACGAGTAATGATGGAGCAAGTAGTGTCGGAGCAAGTTATGCCAATGTAGTTTGTTATAAATGTGGAAAACCGGGGCACGTTATTAGAAATTGCCCGAACCAGGAGAACACGAATGGACAAGGTCGCGGAAGAGTTTTCAATATTAATGCGGCAGAGGCACGGGAAGACCCGGAGCTTGTTACGGGTACGTTTCTTATTGACAATAAATATGCTTACGTTTTATTTGATTCGGGTGCGGATAGAAGCTATATGAGTAGAGATTTTTGTGCTAAATTAAGTTGTCCATTGATGCCTTTGGATAGTAAATTTTTACTCGAATTAGCATAATTTTAAATTAATTTCAGCAGATAATATATGTCGGAATCGAGAAATTAAACTGGTTAGCGAAACATTTAAGATTGACTTGATACCAGTAGAGTTAGGGAGTTTTGATGTGATAATCGGTATAGACTGGTTGAAAGAAGTGAAAGCAGAGATCGTTTGTTACAAAAATGCAATTCGCATTATACGAGAAAAAGGAAAACCCTTAATGGTGTACGGAGAAAAGGGCAATATGAAGCTACATCTTATTAGTAATTTGAAGGCACAAAAACTAATAAGAAAAGGTTGCTATGCTGTTCTAGCACACGTCGAGAAAGTACAAACTAAAGAAAAGAGCATCAATGATGTTCCCATCACAAAAGAATTTCCCGATGTATTTCCGAAAGAATTACCGGGATTACCCCCACATCGATCCGTTGAATTTCAAATAGATCTTGTACCAGGAGCTGCACCAATAGCTCGTGCTCCTTACAGACTCGCACCCAGCGAGATGAAAGAACTGTAAAGTCAATTACAAGAACTTTTAGAGCGTGGTTTCATTCAACCAAGCACATCACCGTGGGGAGCTCCTGTTTTGTTTGTCAAGAAGAAAGATGGTACATTCAGGTTGTGTATCGACTACCGAGAGTTGAACAAACTTACCATCAAGAACCGCTACCCACTACCGAGAATCGACGACTTATTTGATCAACTACAAGGGTCGTCTGCTATTCAAAGATTGACTTACGTTCCGGGTATCATCAAATGCGGGTGAAAGAAGATGATATTCCAAAGACTACTTTTAGAACACGTTACGGTCATTACGAGTTTATGGTCATGCCGTTTGGTTTAACTAATGCACCAGCTGTGTTCATGGACCTTATGAACCAAGTGTGTGGACCATACCTTGACAAGTTTGTCATTTTTTTCATTGATGACATACTTATTTACTCAAAGAATGACCAAGAACACGGTGAACATTTGAGAAAGGTGTTAGAAGTATTGAGGAAGGAAGAATTGTACGCTAAGTTTTCAAAGTGTGCATTTTGGTTGGAAGAAGTTCAATTCCTCGGTCACATAGTGAACAAAGAAGGTATTAAGGTGGATCCGGTAAAGATAGAAACTGTCGAAAAGTGGGAAACCCCGAAAACTCCGAAACACATACGCTAGTTTTTAGGACTAGCTGGTTACTACAGAAGGTTCATCCAAGACTTTTCCAGAATAGCAAAACCCTTGACTGCATTAACACATAAAGGGAAGAAATTTGAATGGAAGGATGAACAAGAGAAAGCGTTTCAGTTATTGAAGAAAAAGCTAACTACGGCACCTATATTGTCATTGCCTGAAGCGAATGAAGATTTTGTGATTTATTGTGACGCATCAAAGCAAGGTCTCGGTTGTGTATTAATGCAACAAACGAAGGTGATTGCTTATGCGTCTAGACAATTGAAGATTCACGAACAAAATTATACGACGCATGATTTGGAATTAGGCGCGGTTGTTTTTGCATTAAAGACTTGGAGGCACTACTTATATGGGGTCAAAATTATTATATATACCGACCACAAAAGACTTCAACACATATTTAATCAGAAACAACTGAATATGAGGCAGCATAGGTGGATTGAATTGTTGAATGATTACGACTTTGAGATTCGTTACCACCCGGGGAAGGCAAATGTGGTAGCCGACGCCTTGAGCAGGAAGGACAGAGAACCCATTCGAGTAAAATCTATGAATATAATGATTCACAATAACCTTACTACTCAAATAAAGGAGACGCAACAAGGAGTTTTAAAAGAGGGAAATTTAAAGGATGAAATACCCAAAGGATCGGAGAAGAATCTTAATATTCAGGAAGACGGAACCCGGTATAGGGCTGACAGGATTTGGGTACAAAAATTTGGAGATATGAGAGAAATGGTACTTAGAGAAGCTCATAAAACCAGATAATCAATACATCCTGGAACGGGGAAGATGTACAAGGATCTCAAGAAACATTTTTGGTAGCCGGGTATGAAAGCTGATGTTGCTAAATACGTAGGAGAATTTTTGACGTGTTCTAAGGTCAAAGCTGAGCATCAGAAACCATCAGGTCTACTTCAACAACCCGAAATCCCAGAATAGAAATGGGAAAACATTACCATGGATTTCATCACTAAATTGCCAAGGACTGCAAGTGATTTTGATACTATTTGGGTAATAGTTGATCGTCTCACCAAATCAGCACACTTCCTGCCAATAAGAGAAGATGAAAAGATGGAGAAGTTACCATGACGGTATTTGAAGGAAGTCGTCTCCAGAAATGGAATACCAATCTCTATTATCTCTGATAGGGATGGCAGATTTATTTCAAGATTCTGGCAGACATTACAGCAAGCATTAGGAACTCGTCTAGACATGAGTACTGCCTATCATCCACAAACTGATGGGCAGAGCGAAAGGACGATACAAACGCTTGAAGACATGCTACGAGCTTGTGTTATTGATTTCAGAAACAGTTGGGATCGACATCTACCGTTAGCAGAATTTTCCTACAACAACAGCTACCATTCAAGCATTGAGATGGCGCCGTTTGAAGCACTTTATGGTAGAAAATGCAGGTCTCCGATTTGTTGGAGTGAAGTGGGGGATAGACAGATTACGGGTCCGGAGATAATACAAGAAACTACCGAGAAGATCATCCAAATTCAACAACGGTTGAAAACCGCCCAAAATTGACAAAAGAGCTACGCTGACATTAAAAGAAAAGATATAGAATTTAAAATTGGAGAGATGGTCATGCTTAAAGTTGCACCTTGGAAAGGTGTGGTTCGATTTGGTAAACGAGGAAAATTAAATCCAAGGTATATCGGACCATTAAAGATTATTGATCGTGTCGGACTAGTAGCTTACCGACTTGAGTTACCTCAACAACTCGCGACTGTACATAACACTTTCCACGTCTCGAATTTGAAGAAATTTTTTGCTAAAGAAGATCTCACTATTTCGTTAGATGAAATCCAAATCAACGAAAAACTTCAATTCATCGAAGAACCCGTCGAAATAATGGATCGTGAGGTTAAAAGACTTAAGCAAAACAAGATACCAATTGTTAAGGTTCGATGGAATGCTCGTAGAGGACCCGATTTTACCTGGAAATGAGAAGATCAGATGAAGAAGAAATACCCGCATTTATTTCCAGAAGATACGTCAACACCTCCAACTGCTTAAAATTTCGGGACGAAATTTATTTAACTGGTAGGTACTGTAGTGACCCAAACTTTTCCATGTTTATATATATATTAAATAAAATTGTTATTTACATGATTAAGTGTTTCCAACATATTAAGCAATCAAACTTGTTAAGACTTGATTAATTGAAATAGGTTTCATATAGACAATTGACCACCCAAGTTGACCGGTGATTCACGAACGTTAAAACTTGTAAAAAACTATATGATGACATATATATGGTTATATATATAGTTAACATGATATTATGATAAGTAAACATATCATTAAGTATATTAATAATGAACTACATATGTAAAAACAAGACTACTAACTTAATGATTTTGAAACGAGACATATATGTAACGATTATCGTTGTAACGACATTTAATGTATATATATCATATTAAGAGATATTCGTACATCATAATATCATGATAATATAATAATTTAAAATCTCATTTGATATTATAAACATTGTGTTAACAACATTTAACAAGTCGTTAACCTAAAGGTTTCAAAACAACACTTACATGTAATGACTAACTATGACTTAACGACTTAGTTAAAATGTATATACATGTAGTGTTTTAATATGTATTCATACACTTTTGAAAGACTTCAAGACACTTATCAAAATACTTCTACTTAACAAAAATGCTTACAATTACATCCTCGTTCAGTTTCATCAACAATTCTACTCGTATGCACCCGTATTCGTACTCGTACAATACACAGCTTTTAGATGTATGTACTATTGGTATATACACTCCAATGATCAGCTCTTAGTAGCCCATGTGAGTCACCTAACACATGTGGGAACCATCATTTGGCAACTAGCATGAAATATCTCATAAAATTACAAAAATATGAGTAATCATTCATGACTTATTTACATGAAAACAAAATTACATATCCTTTATATCTAATCCATACACCAACGACTAAAAACACCTACAAACACTTTCATTCTTCAATTTTATTCATCTAATTGATCTCTCTCAAGTTCTATCTTCAAGTTCTAAGTGTTCTTCATAAATTCTACAAGTTCTAATTTCATAAAATCAAGAATACTTCCAATTTTGCTAGCTTACTTCCAATCTTGTAGAGTGATCATCCAACCTCAAAAAATCTTTCTTATTTACAGTAAGATATCTTTCTAATACAAGGTAATACTCATATTCAAACTTTGATTCAATTTCTATAACTATAACAATCTTATTTCGAGTGAAAATCTTACTTGAACTGTTTTCGTGTCATGATTCTGCTTCAAGAACTTTCAAGCCATCCAAGGATCATTTGAAGCTAGATCCATTTTTTTCATTTCCAGTAGATTTATCTAGAAAACTTGAGGTAGTAATGATGTTCATAACATCATTCGATTCATACATATAAAGCTATCTTATTCGAAGGTTTAAACTTGTAATCACTAGAACATAGTTTAGTTAATTCTAAACTTGTTCGCAAACAAAAGTTAATCCTTCTAACTTGACTTTTAAAATCAACTAAACACATGTTCTATATCTATATGATATGATTTAAAACCTGGAAACACGAAAAACACCGTAAAACCGGATTTACGCCGTCGTAGTAACACCGCGGGCTGTTTTGGGTTAGTTAATTAAAAACTATGATAAACTTTGATTTAAAAGTTGTTCTTCTGGGAAAATGATTTTTCTTATGAACATGAAACTATATCCAAAAATCATGGTTAAACTCAAAGTGAAAGTATGTTTTCTAAAATGGTCATCTAGATGTCGTTCTTTCGATTGAAATGACTACCTTTACAAAAACGAACTTTAACTTATATTTTCGACTATAAACCTATACTTTTTCTATTTATATTCATAAAATATAGTTCAATATGAAACCATAGCAATTTTATTCACTCAAAACGGATTTAAAATGAAGAAGTTATGGGTAAAACAAGATTGGATAATTTTTCTTGTTGTAGCAGCGTGAAAATTGGTAACAAATCTATATTAATCATATCCTAGCTAACTTATATTGTATTATACATGTATTCTAATATATTATGTAATCTTGGGATACCATAGACACGTATGCAAATGTTTTGACATATCATATCGACCCATGTGTATATATTATTTGGAACAACCATAGACACTCTATATGCAGTAATGTGGGAGTTAGCTATAAAGGGTTGAGGTTGATTCCAAAAATATATATACTTTGAGTTGTGATCTAGCCTGAGACGTGTATACACTAGGTCGTGGATTGATTCAAGATAATATATATCAATTTTTTTCTGTACATCTAACGTTGGACAACTAGTTGTAGGTTACTAACGAGGACAGCTGACTTAATAAACTTAAAACATCAAAATGTATTAAAAAGTGTTGTAAATATATTTTGAATATACTTTGATATATATGTACATATTTGTTATAGGTTCATGAATCGACCAGTGGCCAAGTCTTACTTCCTGACGAAGTAAAAATCTATGAAAGTGAGTTATAGTCCCACTTTTAAAATCTAATATTTTTGGGATGAGAATACATGCAGGTTTTATAAATGATTTACAAAATAGACACAAGTATGTGAAACTACATTCTATGGTTAAATTATCGAAATCGAATATGCCCCTTTTTATTAAGTCTGGTAATCTAAGAATTAGGGAACAGACACCCTAATTGAAGCGAATCCTAAAGATAGATCTATTGGGCCTAACAAACCCATCCAAAGTACCGAATGCTTTAGTACTTCGAAATTTATATCATATCCGAAGGGTGTCCCGGAATGATGGGGATATTCTTATATATGCATCTTGTTAATGTCGGTTACCAGGTGTTCACCATATGAATGATTTTTATCTCTATGTATGGGATGTATATTAAAATATGAAATCTTGTGGTCTATTGTTACGATTTGATATATATAGGTTAAACCTATAACTCACCAACATTTTTGTTGACGTTTAAAGCATGTTTATTCTCAGGTGAATACTAAGAGCTTCCGCTATTGCATACTAAAATAAGGATAAGATTTGGAGTCCATGTTTGTATGATATTATGTAAAAACTGCATTCAAGAAACATATGTCGATGTAATATATTTCTATTGTAAACCATTATGTAATGGTCGTGTGTAAACAATATATTTTAGATTATCATTATTTGATAATCTACGTAATGCTTTTGAAACCTTTATCGATAAAATAAAGGTTATGGTTGTTTTAAAAATGAATGCAGTCTTTGAAAAACGTCTCATATAGAGGTCAAAACCTCGCAACGAAATCAATTAATATGGAACGTTTATAATCAATATGAACGGGACATTTCACAAAACACGCAGGACATGTTTGTGCATTAGGGCTTCGATATTCTAGTGATTGGTCATGATCTGTTTTAAGTATTGTAACGGAACAAAATTGTTCAAACTCATTAATATAATTATGGTATTAATTTATTTTGAGTTATGTTCCTATTTTGCATATTTATATCCATGAATAAGTAATTATTCTAAATTCCATAGTCGATCACATTTGTGGGAACAAGTGTGAGGTTTAGACTATTATGAACTTGGATTGGTATATATTCACGGGACGAATGTGGGGCAAGGTTGCAACCAAGGTTCATAGATATTTGTGGGATACAAATATTGGAAGACCCGCCCTCAAGATTTATTAAATGGAGCCTTTGTGGTTGATCACATGTAATCTTGAGTAAAGGCGAATATCATTGTATCCTCTGACCTGAGATACATATTGGGTTCGGATATTTAACGAGTATCATGCCTTGATTCTTTCCTTCGCTATTCTGAAATATGGTAGTTCACAAGGAAGAGCTCAGGCATAATGCAAGGTACATATTTAGGACGTATGTAGTCAAGATGGAATTTGTCCCTCTTATTTGCTGAGAGTCAAATGTCTAAGGCCTGATAAAGTTAAATCTAAAAGAGAGTGATTACTCTGTATCTCTTGGATTTAATATGACATCTAGGACGAAAGGATAAAATGAAAGATTCACCTATTCATATTCGAGATGGAAACTCGAAAGGGATGATGTTATTGAATGGCACTAAGTCATAACATATTGGGGGTGATGGACGGTCGTTAGGTGGTATCCATCACTTGCATTAATTTCTTATGTTTCTCGTGCAAGTGGGAGATTGAAGGTATTTCGTATGCCCGAGAGACATATTAAATTAATGTGGCTAATATGTTTTGATCTAAGTCGGGTCATACCCAATAACAAACTTACCGACACCTTATTTGTATTTGATCTTAACGATTGGATCGTTGATTGAAATACGCGACACTTGAATTTTAAGAAAATGGTTTCTAAAATAGTTACACTTGATATATATATATATATATATATATATATATATATATATATATATATATATATATATATATATATATATATATATATATATATATATATATATATATATATATATATATATATAAATTATGGAATAATTTATATGATATGGATTTAATTATTTATAGGCTAAATAATTAACAAAGTTATGTTACATTTTATAAAATAGGTTTTATAAAGAATGTATACATAACAAATAAAATGTAAGTTTATAAAATGCATTTTATATAATCCAATTTTATAAAATTAAATTTTATAAAACCATTTTATATATTTAATTGGAAGTGGCAATGGGAGTTAAAGACACATGCTAGAGATTCTTTATTGAATGGCCCATACTTTTCCAAGTATCTATAAGCATGCTCCTTGACTAAAAGCCACACACACATGCAAACATATCAAGTTGTAGAGCAAAAAAACTGCACTCTGCAGCTGTTTCTGGCCGTGGCCTTTGGAGGTCAAAAGGAGATCATTTTTCTTCTTTGCAAGCCAGATTTTCAAGTGTCATTAAATCCTAACTATAGGCTAGGGTGTTGGTGATAAGTTTGGGGTATAACAACTTGAGGTTTCATAGTTTTGAGGCTTCATTCATCGTCATCTCTTGACATAGCTGCTGTCCAAATTTCTTGGGTGCAAAAGGAGAGCGTTTCAAGCTTGGTTTTAAGGTGATTAAGAGTCTTAAATCCTAACTCAATTAAGGGTGGTGTTGGAGCACAAAAGCTTAGGTTTTACACACTTGTTCATCATCTGCATCATCACTTATTAACCTCCTAACTTGGAGAAGGTATAATCTCGAAACATCCTTTTAAATTGTAAGCATATTTCATAACTTGATCCTCCTTGGGATTTAACTTTAAATGGTTAAAGTATAACAAGTCTAAATTGGTAATTACATGCTTCCGCTTTAATTTAATTCTTAAATGGTTTTAAGATACATGCACTTGTTAAATCCCAACACGCGCCCTAGTGAATCCGCACCACACGCGACCCACCATCCCAATAGAATGACCGCATCCACACATGTCATTGTGAATCTGAACTACATGCGACACTTCCCAAATCTCAACACATGAATGGTACTCCCATTCCCCATCGGTACTCGCATTTCCCAATAACGTTATACTATATCGATATAACACTACTCCCAAGGTGAAGTTAGTGGACCAAGTCAATGGCCATAACCCACCAATCACACACGCGTTTTTGGCCTCATACTACGAGTAGCGTAACATCGCGCACTGCTACACCATAGTGAATCCTAACGGAATACACTAACCATCAACACACGCTCTTATGGCCTCGATCACAACGAGTAGTGTAACATCGCGCCCTGCTACACCATAGTGAATCCTAATGGAATACACTAACCATCTACCCCAAACAATAAGTATATACTCATACTTAGAAACGTTCCACTCACTTGGAAATCCTTGCACACGCATCACACTTACGTGTACACAACGCCACCACAATCGAGCAAGAACCATCTATATCGTACATAGGCACAAAACAATAATTCTCTAGAAGAGAATCCGACACACACATCCCTTAACCGAGGGGTCTCACCTTGCTCGTCAAACACGTCCATTATCTCTAAATGAGATTCACCACATTACCACCTCGGTGATAATTTAAATCTAAAACCATAAGTACAATTTATTCCAAACTGTAATTTTGCCTCAATCGACCAACGTAGGTCTCAACGCTAGCTCCGAATCCATACGAGCATCGCCCATTATCAATACACTAGAACATCTTTGTGCGAGAGTTCAAACTCCCCCACTTAGAACTCAGTTCCATAACCACATCATCGAGATAGAAGTAATTCACAACTACACACATCACAATACCTTGCTCCAACCTCGAGCATACGAAGGGTTTCGAATTATCCTTCGCTACTTCAACCGAATTAATTACGAAACCGTACAAGTATCATTCTAGCAATCACCAAGTTGCTAACACTTGTAACTTCCATACCGTCACTCAAGCACCTAAGGGTTTCTCACTGGTACCCGAAATTCAAAGTAACCGCAACCATCGGAGTCGAATACCACGCTAGTAGGTATGAAAGAGGCACCTAACACCGCGTCACGTAGACTCCATTACAAACCTATATCGAGATCAAACACTCGATCTCTAGGGTTCCATCCGCCCGATGAACATCATGGTTCACCATCCTCAACACAAAAGCGAACGTGCGCTTAACAGTCGAACACCAAAGCCCATCCCATGGCTTGGTAGAAACATTTTCCAAATACTAAGGAATACTTGGTTGCACCAAGTCTTACGCCCTTCACCCATCAATCAACACATCACCATATGGTAATTCCATTAGGAACGTCACCCATAACAATATTATGCATAACACAAGGCATTTAACAAACCCGAAATCTTCGGTACACAAATAAATATTCAAATGACATATTTAATAAGACGAAAAGTACCTTAACGTCTTCTCGTCACACCCGTCCCTGCTAACTCGGGACACTCTGACTTACGATGTCCTTCTCTTTGGAAATTGAAGCACACCGTGCCATCGCCCTTTGGCACCGAACATTCCCAAGACTTGTGACCTCTCACGCCACAATTGTAACATTTAGACACACTAGAATCTGATATACCAGTCCGTGTACCACCCTTGCTCGCACTTGTACCCTTAGTTTTCTCACTTGGAGCACCATACGAAACAACCCTTCTCTTACTTGAAGGTTCACCAACTTTCCATCGCGAATACGATTCGAAACCCCTAGCCATGGCGAATAACTCCGTAAACGAGTTCACTTGACCAACGCTAATTTTTTCTGCAAGTCATCATTCAAAGTTCGATAGAAATCTTCCATCAACATACGATCATTCTAAGGAATGCAAAACGATTAGTCTGTAAACGTATAAAACCACACGCACAACACCGCCCCATCTTGCTAAACACTCATTGTACATCACATGTTAGACACGATTTGCACCCGTAATAGGGTTTGCAAGTCATTATTACGCACACACACCGTATCAACTTTTTAGTACAACGACCGCCTCGCTCGATGATATAAACCAACACAACGAAAATTCTACGCGATATAAACATACACAATACAATATCACGATACAAGCTACAATCCTAGTTAGTTCGCCTACACGCCAAGGAACTAACCAAATTCCTACGCACATAAAAGTGCGCCCCTCACACCAAGTGCAAATTTTGACTGGTTGCTTTTCTTCATACGTGCGCGCCTCACACCTTAACTAGCGTGCCTCACACATTCCAAACTTCAATTTATGGACATTTTCTTGCACTTTTAACCAATTGAACTTATACCCACAACCTATAAAACCCACGATAACATACGAGCTTCAAAATATAGGAAAATAACACAATTTGCGCGATAAACACTTTAAACCCAAACCATCTAACTTTAATCCTTATACATTTTCACTTTTCGATTAGGGTCTTACATAAACGGCTATACAACGGATACCAAATTTGGACTAGAGCATGCACAGTCGCACCACAGTCGACCGTGTTCGCAACCGTGTGTCAACGGCTACTTTTTGAATCTCACTATAAAAGGAAAACATTTAAGAGCATTTGAAGCTGACCCTCTTGCATATTTCAAAGGCTTATTTCCAGTGATCACAAGTGCATCAATTACTACTCAAATGTGATCAAGCAAGAGAAGATTCTATGATCTTATAGATATAGATTTGGGTTGTTGTAAACTTACTAATCAAAATCATTTATCTTGTGAGTTTACTTAATGTAATGAATGTCCTAGTATTGTGTTAGGATCATCATTGCAAAGTGTATAAGTCTTGTAACTTCAATTAGTAGAAGCATAGGCTAGCTTAGTGATCTACTTCCTTAAAGGGACCTAGGAAGTTGATTAATCTTATTTGGAGATTAATACTTGTCCAAGGTGAAGACAAGTTGATCTAGGTTAGAGTTGATCTTTCAAAGGGATAGAAAGATTAGGTTTGTTGTCTACCAAAGAAGTTGAAGACTTGTAAATCGGATCTCCATCGGGTTTGGAGAAAAGTGCTTAGTGAAGCAACACATCCCGATTAGTGTAATCAGGGAGTGGATTAAGGTAGATTAGTTAACATCCACCCGAACCACTATAAATCCTTGTGTCTATGTTCTTTACATTACTTCATTTATCATTTTGAACATATACACTACACACATCAAGTTTAAGTTGAGTAGGTTGATTAAAGTTGAATCGAATTTGGTGATCAATCGAAAAAGTGTTAAAACGTATTAAGTAACTATTCACCCCCTAGTTACTTACATAAACGGTTAAGAAATAGGAGACTCCTAAGTCACCAATGCAGATACGATAATTCTTAGGTCTCGCCGGTTATTATAGAATATTCATTGATGGATTTTCTACTATTTCCCGACCGTTAACAGCATTGACTCACAAAGGTAAGAAGTATGAATGGACAGAGTTACATGAGTCTGCATTTCAGTTGCCAAAGGAGAAGTTAACTACTGCACCGATTTTGTAATTACCCGAAGGAACAGAGGACTTCGTGATTTATTATGATGTTTCACGACAGGGTTTTGGTTTCGTGTTGATGCAACGTAAGAAAGTGATTGCATATGGATCACGACAGTTGAAGATACATGAACAGAATTACACGATGCACGATTTGGAACTTGGTGCTGTAGTCTTTGCACTGAAGATGTGGAGACATTACTTGTATGGTACTAAGTTTACTGTTTTCACCAATCACAAGAGCTTACAGTATATTTTCGATTAGAAACAGCTAAATATGAGGCAGAGACGATGGATTGAGCTATTGAATGACTACGACTGTGAGATTTTCTATCATCCTAGCAAGGCTAACGTAGTTTCAGATGCCTTGAGTAGGAAGGAAAAGGTTAAGCCCATCCGAGTTAGAGCATTGAATATGACTGTTTGAAGGAATCTTACTTCTCAGATACGCGATGCACAGCTAGAGGCATTGAAAGAAGAGAACGTTGTTACCGAGTCACTTCGAGAAATCGATAAAAAGTTTGTTATTAGAGAAGATGGAACCCGATATTTCATCGACAGAATTTGGGTACCGAAGTTTGGAGGATTAAGAGACCTAGTGCTAGATGAGGCATACAAGACAAGGTATTCTATTCACCCTGGATCCGACAAGATGTACCAAGATCTTAAGGCACTATATTGGTGGCCTAACATGAAAGCTGATATCACTACCTATGTTGGTAAGTGCTTGACTTGCGCAAAAGTCAAGGCTGAGCATCAGAAACCGTCAGGATTGCTGACACAGTCAGAGATTCCCCAATGGAAGTGAGAAAATATTACTATGGATTTTATCACCAAGTTACACAAGACTGTGGGAGGTTATGATACGATTTAGGTTATCATTGATCGTCTAACAAAGTCTGCTCATTTTCTACCGATTACGAAAACGGATAAGATGGAGAAGTTGGCACAGGTCTACATAAAGGAAGCGGTTTCCAGACATGGAGTGCCGATATCCATTATTTCTAATAGAGACAGCATATTTACATCTTGATTCTGGCAAGCTTTGCAAGATGCCATTGGAACCTGGTTAGACATAAGTACAGTGTATCACCCACAAACTGATGGCCAAAGCGAGAGAACCATCCAAACACTAGAAGACATGTTGAGGGCATGTGTTATTGATTTTGGAAGTGGATGGGATAGACATCTATCGTTAGTAGAGTTCTCTTATAACAATAGTTATCATGCAAGTATAAAGGCAGCGCCTTTCGAAGCACTGTATGGCAGAAATTGTAGATCACCTGTATGTTGGACTGAGTTAAGAGATAGTCAATTGACTGGTCATGAGATTGTACACGAAACGACTGAGAAGATCATGCAGATACAAGAGAGACTGAAAACGGCACGAGATCGTCAAAAGAGTTATGTTATATGGCCGAAACGGACGGTTTTATTTTGCGCGATGTTGTCGGGTTGCGGCACGTCAGAGCCGGCCACCAAGAGGGAGGTACTTGTTTTAAATTTATATTTAGCGGGGCCTAAATCGTACTACTCCTTATTATGAGTAAGGGAAGTATGACCTAGAGTCGTATTTTTGAGATATCAGTAGAATCGAACCTATATTTAAGCCTAAGATAGTTAAGACGGAGTAGTGGCTACCTAATCTTTAGGATTTTCTAATTTATAAGACAGATAAAGTAAAGGCATTAAAATTTGTAATTCATATAAGGTTAAAGTGAGTACATACTATAACTTCATCAGTTATTTTGCCGGGATTATGGAATGCTGGCTCATGGATAGGAAGAGGCCTTGTATTCATTAAACTGGTCCAAAACGCCCTTGTCATAAGACATGTCACTGGGTACTGTGTTAGGCTTGAAGATTCTGAATAGACAGCAACATCCCTTAACCCCGACGTTCGTACAGTCTGACTACAGGCATACACGTTCAGACGGCTCATCCAATTGAGCGACTCGGTTGGGTGACGTCTTAACATTCCACAATGGTCTAAACTTTCTTAAGCATAATAGAATACTTGGTTTACCATATCTGAGAGACATGATGTGTTTCAATGCCTTCGTTAATTATTAGTTTTAAAAGATAGTTAGGCCCTTAAAAAGAGTTCAACCATAAAGAACACCATGGCCAAGTCAAACTGACTTCCATTAACACGTTTGGTTATCCTAACGGTCTAATCCTTTATGTGTCTAAACAAACAATTACTTAGTTAACTAAAAATCCCTCAAGTGGGGTGCAATGCTTGAGACCGCGTTATGGTGCAGTGTATTAATCAATACTGACCGGGTTCCATGGACTTACTAAGCAGAGGTACAGCTTACAACAACAGCTGTGCTTCAGCGTACACATACAAAGTTTATATGCTTGGTGACTACACTAGCATGGTATGGGACCGACAATGTACTAAGGGTCTGGTCAGTTGTTTCACTACGAAAGAATCCTCAGTCGGAATCCAAAGCTTGATAGACTTACTACAACCGGTGTGCCTCAGTCGATCTCACGTTATATCCGATAGACTTCGTTTACCAAGGGGTGACACAGATAGTGTACTCTGAATCGGGGTTCGCGACTTCCCAATAACATAGCCAATAACTACGTTCTATTAGTTGGAAAAGCGATTGAGTTTAAAGCATAATCGGAAAGCATTTCAACAGCATTCACAAACCATAATATTATTTCGGCATTATAACTGCTTACATCATAGCATACACTAAAGATAACTACTCGCTAATCCTGGCAACAATATCGCAAGGCATAATAATGGAAGACATTATAAAAAGACAAGGGATAGAATTATCAGTAGAATAAACGAGTTCTGAATACAAAAATGACAACTTCAAGACTCTAGACCACTCCTAATACAATCTTCGGCATTCTTCTCCGAGTACTAGGTTTCTCGCACGGAGTCGAAGACCTTGAAAGTATGACTAATATTGTACAAGAGAGAGAAAGAAGTGAATTGAAGTGTGTATTGGAATGAATGCAAAGACCCTTTAAATAAGTAAGATTTTTTCCTGCAAACGGCTGGCAGGCCGTTTGGCAGGCCGTATTTGGCAAGCCGTTTGCTAGGCAAGCCGTTTATCGAGCCCGTTTGTCTGACTGTTTGGCAGGCCATTTGCCATACTGGCAAGCCATTTGGCAAGCCGTTTGGCAGGCCGTTTTTGTGCCTGGTAAGCCTTGATTCACTGGATCGTAACTTGATTTCTTGTCTTTCACCGTTTTCGCTCTAGAATCTTCGTTTTAGCTCTGATTGTCTTGATTCTTTTTGCACCATCTTGGTAATTACTTGTTCTTCAATTCTAACCGATGAAGTGGGTATTTTGCCGACAAAGTTAGAATCTTTCTTTTTTTGGGCCTTAATACTGGGGTAAAAACGTGACTTTTTAGCAGATATCAAATATCCCACACTTAGACTTTGCTTGTCCTCTAGCAAACTCTCATTTCCTTAAGAATCTTTTTGGTGTTTTTTTTCAAATAGCCTAAGCGGTTTGCTTTTATTATAAGAGCAAAAAGATAAGGTGAGTTGTGACAACCCGGAAATTTTCGACCAAATTTAAACTTAATCTTTATATGTTTTCGACACAATAAGCAAAGTCTGTAATGTTGAAAATTTTGAAACTATATTCATGTAAGCAATTACCCTTTGACCGTGCTCGATGATTCACGAACATTTATGTGCATATAGATATGTATATAATATAAATATATATATATATATATATATATATATATATATATATATATATATATATATATATATATATAGTTATATTAATTAAAAACGTTAACAAAGTATTAGATGTATGATACTTTAAATGAACGTATTTGTATCAATATATGTTTAATATATTTATCGACGGAATTAAAAGATAATATCAAATAATTGAATTATCAGATACATTGTAATATGATTACCGGTCTATGTTATGAGGTCCACTGTGATTTAAGAAATCTATTCTTTTTTACAACATTCGAAAAATGGTAAAGTGATTTATAAGTAAGAACAAATGTGTCAATTAACGGGAACTAGACAAGGGTTAGTGGAGTTTCATGTACAATTTCCTATATAGGTGTTAACTAGTTAATTTTCATATTATTTAGGGTGAAAGTGAAATTTGGGAATATAGATAACTTAGGAAATAGATATCGAAAAGCTAAGTAAATCGACATTTTACATTAAGATGGTTTCATACGCTTATATTAATCATTGGACTTTATCCCACGTTTCACTAACAAACGGTAATTTAAAAAAAAACTTGAAACCTATTATTAGTATATTTAATTCTACTTTTCTAAAATGTTTTATGATATAACGATTCCCATTATTTTAACCTTTTAACAAAATGATTATTAAAAATATTTACTTTTGGAAAACAAAATTATCATATTTAATTGATTTAGTTTCAAACGTACAAAAAACGTTTTCATTTTAAAAAGAACTTAATTACTAAAACGTATATAACTTTTATAAATATCTAGAACCACTTTTGACAACTCATTACTTAACCAGTATGATAAAGATAACTATATTTATATTTTATTTTATTAAATATATATAACGATTTAAATTAATATTATATATATTTATACGCGTATTATACGTACATAATTTTATACTTTTTAACTTTACCTTTACTTTACTTTTACTTTACTTTAACTTTAATAATTTACTTTAATAATTCATACTTTAATAATTCACTTTAATAATTCATACTTTAATAATTCAATTTAATAATTCACTTTAATAATTCATACTTTAATAATTCACTTTAATAATTCATACTTTAATAATTCACTTTAATAATTCAAAAATCTATTATAAATAGAATTCAATAGGTTTCATTATTTCATAGAAACTTGAAAATATATTTCTCTAAACTCTCTCAATCAATTTATTATATATATATATATATATATATATATATATATATATATATATATATATATATATATATATATATATATATATATATATATACTGCACATTATTATTAGTATTATACATAAAATATTACAACGAGATCATGAGCGGGTTATTTCAAAACAGGTTTTTCAAGCGGGATGGAATTAAGAAAATTATGGGTTATAGCTATGGAGGTGATGGTAATTATTCGGGGGTATACTCGTGAGGGCAATCTAGTGTTTATCATCTCCGTTGCGTCTACGTACCTTTCCTGCAATATTGAATCTCAATATTGATACGTGAGCACTCATAACTTAACTTTTATATATTATTAGTGTATCCCTGACTAGTGCTCGAGATAGGTTATGTTGAATCCTAAATTAGATATATATGCTACTGAGATTAGGTATATGATATGCATGTCATTGGAAAGCTAGCGAAAAATTAAGAACTTTTCCTTTAGAACTTGTGTGATTTCGATGAACGGATTAAAAGATATAGTCAACTGAATTATTATTAATTTTAGTATATTTATTGTTAAAATGATTATTATTACTATCGTCGTTATTATCGTCGTTATAATTATTATCTAATTATTATTATTATTATTATTATTATTATTATTATCAATATCATTATCGTTATAAGTATTATTATTAAGAATTATCATTTTTATTAGTATTACTACCGGTATTATCATTAAAATTAATATTTTATATTATCATTACTATTATTACTATTATCATTATTATTATTATTATTATCATTATTATAAATGCGATATAAAAGAGGATTAATAACTTTTAAACAAATTGATTAGGAAATAATGAGTATGAATGATGAAATTAAAATATGGTAAGAGATTGATTTAGATAAAAATATCATTTTCAATATTTGTATCATTACTATTACTATTAAAAGTATTATTAATATTAAAACTATCATTTTTACTAAACCTATTATTGTCAATAGAAATATCATTGTTATTATAATATATCATTTTTATTATCATTTTAGTATTATTATTAATAAAAATTATCATTTTTAATAGAATTATTATTTTTATAAAATATTATTATTATTACAGTTAATATTAAAAAGTTTCATTATTATTAAGATTATCATGATTAGAATTATCATTTTATCATAATTAATATCGTCTTTAGTAAATATAAATATTGTTATTATTATTATCAGTAAAATAATAATTATTATTATTACGATATAATACAACTTTTACTTATTATTGTTATTATCAATAACAAATAAATATGTAATACAAAGATATTTTTACCACACGTAATATAATTTACATTAATATTATATACCACTATATTTTTATGATATTAAGTGAACTTTATAAATTATATTACTTAAGATATATACAAGTATATTTTTAGCATAAATAAATTTTAATATAAATTTCAATATAAATTTTTATTTATTAATAAATGACTTGTATTATTTTTACTTTAATAAAATCTGATAAATATATTTAAATATATAAAACGACTATTTAAGTTATATTATAAACATGAATAAAATTTTGTAAATCATCTTGAGTCAAATAGACTTTTGTTGACTTTTACATATCGATCTCGAGCATTAGGATTGCGATACACTATGACCTGACCTAAATTATTAGACAGTTATTGACAAACATATAAATATATATACTTAATATAGGTTTGTGAATCCGAGGCTAACCTTGCACTTGTTCAATGACGTCATATGTATTTTTACTACGAAATACAGTATTGTGAGCTTCATTTGCTCCCTTTTTAAATGCTTTTGCAATATATGTTTTTGGGACTGAGAATACATGCGCTTTTATAAATGATTGACGAAATAGATACAAGTAATCGAAACTACATTCTATGGTTGAATTGTTATACCAGATATCGCCCTTGTTGAACTTGGTAACCTAAGAATTGGTGTTCATTATAATTACCACCAATTGACGCGAATCCTAAAGATAGATCTATGGGCTGTGACACGCCCCAGTCAGAGAATTTGAACTAATTTAGTACTTCGATGATTATATAAGGGGATATTCTAGATGCATTTTGTTAAGGTTGGTTACCAGGTGTTCAATCCATACGAATGAATTTTAAACACTTACGAGTATATGATTATTGAATAAATAAAATCTTGTGGTCTATTAAAATTATGGAAATGATTGATTATGATAAACTAATGAACTCACCAACTTTTTGGTTGACACTTGAAAGCATGTTTATTCTCAGGTATTAAAGAAATCTTCCGCTGTGCATTTGCTCATTTTAAAGATATTACTTGGAGTCTTTCATGGCATATTTCAAAAGACGTTGCATTCAAATTGTTGAGTTCAATAAAGATTATTGTTAAGTAAATGACAGATTAAGTCATTTATAGTTTGGATATTATGAAATGGTATGCATGCCTATCATCTTTCGATGTAATGAAAATTGTCTTTTAAAAACGAATGCAATGTTTGTAAAATGTATCATATAGAGGTCAAATACCTCGCAATGTATCCATATGTTATTGTATTCGTCCTTATGGATTAGGACGGGTCGTCTCATGTGGTATCAGAGCGGTGGTCTTAGCGAACCAGGTCTGCATTAGTGTGTTCAACTGATAGTCGTTAGGATGCATTAGTGAGTTTGGACTTCGACCGTGTCTGCATGTCAAAAGTTTTGCTTATCATATATGTCAGAAATTACCTGCTTATCATTCTTAGTCTACACACGTCTTACTGCAGTAATTGCATGAATAGTGTATAGATAAAATTTCATATCTTAGCATATATGCTAAATCATATCTTAGCGTATCTGTTACTATAAACTTTGCCCGACATATTTCGTAAATTCCTCCGTAATCTACGAAATCTTTTGCTCTATATATATAGATATTCTATGTAATTAGAATACCACTGGATAGCCAAAAAATCGTTTCATATCGAAAAATTCTTTATTCAATCGTACGAAATGGAATTCGTCATTAGTTCAAGTCACTCGGATTCCGAAATGGAATCTCACTCAAGCTCCGAAAGCAGTGTGACCGGAATGGATCAACCAATCAGCCATCATCTATTCTGGATGAATTAGGGATGGGTTCGTAGCTTCCTCAATCATTGGAGACAAGAAGAAGGTGATCCCTTCCATCCACCACATTTCCCTCTTGGTGAAGAACCTGAAGCACTTACCGGCGAACCTGTTCATAATACCATTTTCTCTCTCATTTCCAGAGTATCTCGTCACGATTATATACTATATCAAATTCTTGATTTTATTTATCCGCTCGTCCGAACCGACAATCACCCCGGTGTAATAGAAGTAGTCAACGAGCTTCGCGCTCGCGTAGTGGCTTTGGATAATATGGTGCAAAGGTTACAAACACCATCAACATCACCAGCAGCATAAACAGTACCACCATCAGCAACACCAACAGTACCATCACCACCACCAACAACAACATCTGCATCCGACACCGCAACATCACAATCTGTCCCACGAGCACCAATGTCAAACGCTCTGTAGATACCAAGGAATACCAACAACAATAAACGATGAAGTGTTGATTCATAACTTCATTGGAGAAACATTTTGTGGCGAATATGTAATCTCTAAAGTCTTAGAGATTATCTACTCTAGCCTTAACCATAAATCAGATGAGTGGACCAAAATGATAAAAGAAACCCCGACCCGAATGGTGCACAATTTATAAGCTAGACTTGTTTTACCAACAGCATCAACAGTACCGTTAGCATCACCGGCACAGTCAGTATCATCAGCATCATCAGAATCAGCAGCACCTATAACATCACAAACTCTGTCAGTTCAAGAATCACTGTGGACATCATTACAAATCAATAACGCGTATATTGTATAAACGAGTTATGAAGTATTAACTCATTTCCCTCTCAAGAAATTATATGTATATTTTATATTTATATAAATTTTGAGATCAAAATAAATCTTTCCGTACTAAGCTATTATGTATGAATCTTAACTATTCGGTTAATTCATATTACTATTATGCAATAATGTACGTCCTTCACCCGCAACTTAACCATCGTTAACTACAACCACTATCTCAATTCAATAAATTCCAATTCATAATAAATCAAGAGTATTATTCAAATATATGTTTGATTTTACACTTTCATCATCAATGTACTCGAAACTTTTACAATAACATCATTCGTACCTTGCGAAGTTCACAAGAATTTCACGAACACCAACATCATGCTTCAACAAATAACGAAGTATTGATTCATAATTTCAATATCATTGAAGAAATACTTATGTAATTTCTAAAGTTTTAGGGCTTACTCAATTCTAGTTTCAACCGTAAATCAAATGACTTTAATTTAATATTAACTCATTAAATCTATGTTACATCTAAAGAAAATATACATATATATATTATCATAAAGACTGTAATAAAAATTCTGTTGTACAAAATATTAATTGTGAAAAAAAAAAATTAACGGGTAGGTGATACCCAAGAGATATATAAATTCACAATTAATATGTTACATTCTTCGAATCTGATTCAGCAATCACCAATTACACTCACTACTTTCACAACAATATACATTCTTGTATAGAAACCAAAACAACCATACTCATTCTGATTTTAAAATCGCAAAATTCAATTCGAGATATAACCGGTATTATTACTTTTAGACTCCTACATCTTTCAAAGCTATACTTTAACTTCAAAACTGTGCTAGAACATCATATATATATTAACGATTACAATCTGTATTCAAACCCTTCGAAATTCCTGAAGACACTTCAAATAATGAACAATCGAGATGATGATCCAAACACACATTACCCACAGTTATGTATCTGAAAAACTCTTGAAACCAAAGTCATAATTTAACACGTAATTGTGTCAGACCCTTTGGCATTTATTAGCTAAAATAACTTTTCAATCCCTTCTAAAAATAGACAATTTTGTCACAGCTCCAACAAGTCAACTTCGACTTTTCAGTCGAGACAGCCTTACTATAACCTCGATAGATACGTTGCCCTTTCACCAAAGTTACCGGGGAACCATTTATGTTCCATCACATTAGCAATAAACTTACCAACAACTTCACTGATCTTTGAATTTCCGAAAAATCATTATAATTATCAAAACCCCATCATTTACTTATCTGCATCTTGTAACGAGAATTGCCATATAAATCATTGGGAATTAGCAATCAGTATTTTGAAATCTCGCAGCATGTCGACGCCAATAGTTATACATATAACATCTATCTCCTGGACTTACATACTGTGAATGTGAAGTTTCTGAAAAACACCCTAAACTGCTAACTAATTCTCGGAATTTTGAAAAATGCTGATGAAGCAGCAAAAACTGTACACGACCTTATCAGTAAAAAGTTTGATGATAAAGAATAGGGTGCTGGCAAAGCTCAGAAAAAGAGAAGGTTTGAAACTGGAAAAATGGATTGAGCAAAGTATGAAAGAGGCTGTGGATAAATCACAAAGACTAAACCTGCCTTCAAAGAATCCAAATGATTCAGTATCTGCTGAAGTCATTAATGAATTCCTTGCTCCTGACCTTAAACCCTTGCGGAAAATATTCTTCATCATCCTTTTATCTTAAATATTCTAAGATATCATCGTACCTTCCATTATAAATATTCTCCATATTTCTGAAGATATTTTCTGTAATGACCCGGAATTTTCCGACCAAATTATACTTATGAGATTAATATTTACATAAATTAAACTATACCAACATGATAAGCAATCCAAATTGTTGAGACTTGTGTTTTTGAAAAGAGTTTTACACAACGTTTGACCGTCTAATATGACCGATGATATCACGAACTATATAACATACGATAATTATACGTTTGTGTATATATATGTATTTATATATATTTAACATGATCTAAGTATGGTTTAACATCTCATTGTGTACTAATGACAATGAGTTATAAGTATATTTTGAAACTACTAACTTAAGTTTTCAAAACGATAACTATACGTAACATTTTTTGATATATATACTTATAATCTATAATGCTTATACATGTATTGTATATATAATGTATTTAATCACTTTTTAAGGACTTAAATTTATAAAACAATATAAGTATATTCACAAAAGATAGCTATATTTGAATTCTCGTTTCGTTTCCTCAAGATTTCTATACGTATATCTAGGGTATATGTACCCGTATCATACCCAGCTTCTATACGTATTTACTATTGGTATATATACACATCAAATAAACATCCTAATCAATATTATTACTGCCCTAGATATGAGGTAACTAGGATTTGTCAAGTAGTATGAATTATTAGTAAGAAAACAAAATTAGGTTCTTTCTTTATAAACTAAAAACGTTTTTATAAATGAACACCATTTCTTCACTCCATTTTCTCATACCTACACCCTCATTTCTCTCTCAAAATACTCCTAACTTCATACTTGATCATCTCCAAGCATTTTTCCCATCATTTAGCTTCAATTACAAGCCTTAAACACCATAAGAAAACTCTTTCAAGAACATATCAAAATAACCACCCATTTGAAGTAGTTTACTTCCAACCTTTTGATCTAACTCCACCACTCTTTGATTCCAAAATTATTTCTTATCTTTTGCAGTAACTTTATCCAAGTAACTTGAGGTAGTAACCTTGTTCATAATCTTATTCAATTCATATTCATATAGCTATCTTATTTTGTGGTATAAAATTTTAACAACAAGAACATAGTTTGAATGATTTCAAACTTGTTCGCAAACTAAATAGATCCTTCTAACTTGACTTTTCAAATACTTCAAGACCTGTAATATATCATAATGATATGCTAACCTAACAAGATATAACTCGGTTTTACAAAGAACATCTTAAAAACTGAATCTACGTCGTCGGAGTGCAACCGGGGGCTGTTTTGGGTTGGATAATTAAAAACCATCTTGAACTTTGAATTGGAAGTTCATGTTCTGGAAAAATGATATTTCTTATGAATATGTTAACACATAAAAATTTCATGGTTTAACTCAAAGTGTAAGTATTTTTAGAAAAATGATCATTAAATGTTGTTTTTATGATGGAAAATGATCACTTTCATAAGTTTCGCCAAAGTTTGACCTATAACCTATGATTTCGAATACAAACTAAGGTATTTTCAGTTCATATTCTTAAAATTTGACTCGATCCAAGGAAGTGGCAAGTTGAACCAACAAAAACGGAGTTGTAATGAAGAAACAACGACTAAAACAAGATTGGGTATCCGAAGCTAGTTTAGCTACGAAAATATTTGGAGAAAAAGTAAATTAATCATATCTTTTCTAATTAATATAATATTTTATATATAATTACTTATGATTTGATTTTATATATTTCAGGACCACCCGTAAACAACACGAGAAGATTAATCATAAGACCTCATGATTGTACGCAACACGTTATTTGACAACACGGTACCATGGGTCGAGATTAATTCTGATCAATACGAATACGATGGGGTCTTTATTTATTTTATTTAAGCAACTAATTGTGGACCACTAACATCGTACTGCTAACTACGGACTAAGAAAATATTAAAAGTATTAAAAGTATTAAAAGTATATATATATATATATATATATATATATATATATATATATATATATATATATATATATATATATATATATATATATATATATATATATATATATATATATATATAACGATTACTTAAAAAGAAAATATGTTGATATATTATATATATGGTTAGGTTCGTGATATCTATCGGAGACCAAGTCGAATTAAATACCTTCAAGGCAAAGGTGAGTTTCATTTGCTCCCTTTTTAATTGCTTTTGCAATATATATTTTTGGGCTGAGAATACATGCGCTGCTTTTATAAATGTTTACAAAATAGATACAAGTACTTCAAAAATATATTCTACGTTGAGTTGTACCACTTGCATATTTCCCTGTAGCTTGGTAACTACTATTTACATGGGTATTGTAAACGCGAATCATGTTGATAGATCTATCGGGCCTGACAACCCCAACCGGACTGGACGACCAGTATTCAACAGTTGCACAGTACTTCATTTTGGTGACTACACTTGGTACGGTGTAGTGAGATTTCATAATAAAGGGAATATGCGACGTTGATTAAATGTTAAGTATGGTTACCAAGTGCTCAACCACTTAGAATGCTTTAGATACACTTGCGAGTGTATTATGTTTATGATTATGAAATCTTGTGGTCTATTAACATATTTAAATGATTGTTATGATAAACCTATGAACTCACCAACCTTTTGGTTGACACTTTAAAGCATGTTTATTCTCAGGTACGAATTAAGTCTTCCGCTGTGCATTTGCTCAATATAAGGACATTACTTGGAGCCGATCAACGCAATGGGACCAAATGTTGATGACTTCGTCCAGGTGGATTAGGACGGGTCCTTTCAGTTGGTATCAGAGCAGTGGTCGTAGCGAACCAGGTCTTGCATTAGTGTGTCTAACTAGTAGTTGTTAGGATGCGTTAATGAGTCTGGACTTCGACCGTTTCTACATGTCAAAAGTTTTGCTTATCATTTCAAGTCGGAAATCATCTGCTTATCATCCTTAGGAAATTACCTGCTTATCATTCATAAGTCTAGACACGTTTTACTGCATTTACTGCATTGATAGTGTATAGACGAATTCTTATCTTAGCATATCTGTTATTACGAACTTTGACTGATATCTTTTCAAAGATTCTCCGTAATTTACGGGATTTTGGTATTATATATACATATGTAAATTATGTATTAAAGAGTACCAAATCTAACTCCTATAATCTATTCCATACCAAAAATTCATTTTCCCCATTATACAAGATGGATTCCGCATCTAGTTCGAATTCTTCAGATTCCGACAGTTATGCCGATATGGATTTCCATTCGGGCTCCGAAAGCAGCGTCACCGGAATGGATCAACCAATTTCCCATCATCTATTCTGGATGAATTGGGGATGGGTTCGTAATATACTAAATCACTGGAGACAAGAAGAAGGTGATCCATTCCATCCACCAAATTGCCCTCTTGACGATGAACCTGAAGCACTTACCGGCGAACCTATTCGAAACACCATTTTCTCTCTCATTTCTAGAGTATCTCGTCACGATTATATACTATCCCATATTACAAATCTTGTTCATTCGCTCGCTCCAACCGCCAATCATCCCGGTGTACTAGCAGAAGTTAACGAACTTCGCGCTCGCATAACGGCTTTGGAGAACATGGTGCGAAGGTTGCAAATACTAGCAGCAACACCAGCAGCATAATCAGCACCACCATCAATAACATCAACAATACCATCATCACCACTAACAAACAACATCCGCATCACACGTCTCGACATCATACTATATATGAATTATTGGACTGTTACTGTGGACTATCGACTGTGGACTAATGACATTGGACAATTAAAATGAATTAAAATATTGATTATAACATATGAAACTAAACATTTCTTCAAGATTGCCACTTGATTTCATCTTAAACCTCATTGTATCTCGACGATTACAATCAGCATTCAAATCTATCATGATTCTTAAAAACACCTCAATCGAGAGGATAAACCAACCGCACTTCATCTACGGAAGAAAAGATTGATGCATATAGTTATGCACCTGAAAAACTCTCGGAAACTGAGTAAACGTTTGACACGTATCTGTTCTAGTTCCTTTGACATTGTTATTACCGAAGATCGTTTTTAAATCCCTTTCCAAAGTAGCTAATTTTGTCAAAGCTCCAGCATGTCAACTCCGACTTTTCATCCGAAACAACTTTATTATAACCGCGATATATATGCGTACTCTTTATTGTTACTGGGGAACCTTTTATATTCCACAATATTACCATCAGCGATTAATCATTCTAAAAAAAACACAATTCTCCTGAAACTACCTCGGTTTGATAACCGATGACTCAGATCAGTTAACTTTGAAAATGCTGACGAAGCAGCATGTTGTAGATGATCTTAATTGCCAAAAGTTTGATGATAAATAAAGGAGTGTTAGGAACGCTCGATAGAAAATTTAGTACCGAAAAGTGGATTATGCAAAACTATGAAGAAAGCCGCGGACAAATCACAAAGAATAAGTTTGCCTTCAAAGAATCCAAATGATTCTGTGCCTGCTGAAATCGTTAGCAAACATCTTATTTCTCATTCTAAACCTTCACAGACAAATCTTCTTCATCATCCATTGATATTAGAAATTCTAAGATATTCTCGTATGTTCTATTATAAATATCTTCCATATTTCTGGCGATATTTTCATAACTATTCTTATCTGAGATCATTTATCTCTCCGTAATATCTGCAACATAAAAGAAACTGTGTTAGTTTCTAAATTCTGAAACCTTCGAGTTTAAAATATGAATGTTTTGAAGTAGTGTTGGGAACTGAAGCATGGATTAGTATAATATAATGACACTTGATCAACGTCATTATATTACAGTAAGTCATGCTGAGTTTCTAATGAAGCATGATGATTCACAGTACCGTCATCATGTGCCATTTACACGACTCTTACATTCTATCTAATCTCTAAACATATCAAGAGAATATTTTTCTGGATGACTCGGTCTTCTCCAGGGTATTCTGGTAATTTAACAAATCAAAATCGTTCTATTACCATTTTCTTCTTAGAGCATTAGCTATGTTCATTCTGAATTTCATATCTACGAATTCCGGACCATTACTCGCTTGACTCGAAGTCAGGAAGAGAAAACGAAAGCATGAAGCTCCGAAAAATAATGAAGAATATAAACTCCGATAATAACCCCGAAATTACAAACCGTGTATATCGATGCAGATAGCAATATAGAGACACGGGAGAATTAGAAACACTATAAACACAAGAGTATAGTAGAAGTAAATAGATTCTTCTGGTGGTAGATGAAAAAGAAGAATGACAGATATAAAAGTTAGGAGTATATCAAGAATCAGGACTGGATGGAGCATATTGATGAATGCTTTAAAGTAAGTATCAAAGGAGAAAGAATAGAAGGTGTGAGTAGTGGAAAATAAGGAAACGAAGGAGTGAATTTATAGTGAAATATCCGACAGAGCAATCGAAATAGATTATTTTATATAATCAAAGAAGATCCTGATTTCCTTAATCACCAAAGAACCAAATCTTATTACGTAAGATTCTCTTTAAATCCCTTAAATCCCGGAAATCAATCATAACTACGTCATTGGTTAAGACGAATATATTTTACTCATCTCACTCTTTTACGATAGTCTCATTTATATTCTTCGCATAATCGAATCATTTTATCTACATTAATGAATGATAATAAAACTCCATTATCACCTTATATTTGTCATGAAAACCTTCTTATTGTTATCCATAACAACCTCTATCAAATTTCGAGGACGAAATTTCTTTAACGGGTAGGTACTGTAATGACCCGGAATTTTCCGACCAAATTATACTTATGAGATTAATATTTACATAAATTAAACTATACCAACATGATAAGCAATCCAAATTGTTGAGACTTGTGTTTTTGAAAAGAGTTTTACACAACGTTTGACCGTCCAATATGACCGATGATATCACGAACTATATAACATACGATAATTATACGTTTGTGTATATATATGTATTTATATATATTTAACATGATCTAATTATGGTTAAACATCTCATTGTGTACTAATGACAATGAGTTATAAGTATATTTTGAAACTACTAACTTAAGTTTTCAAAACGATAACTATACGTAACATTTTTTGATATATATACTTATAATCTATAATGCTTATACATGTATCGTATATATAATGTATTTAATCACTTTTTAAGGAATTAAATTTATAAAACAATATAAGTATATTCACAAAAGATAACTATATTTGAATTCTCGTTCCGTTTCCTCAAGATTTCTATACGTATATCTAGGGTATATGTACCCGTATCATACCCAGCTTCTATATGTATTTACTATTGGTATATACACATCAAATCAACATCCTAATCAACATTATTACTGCCCTAGATATGAGGTAACTAGGATTTGTCAAGTAGTATGAATTATTAGTAAGAAAACTAAATTAGGTTCTTTCTTTATAAACTAAAAACGTTTTTATAAATGAACACCATTTCTTCACTCCATTTTCTCATACCTACACCCTCATTTCTCTCTCAAAATACTCCTAACTTCATAATTGATCATCTCCAAGCATTTTCCCCATCATTTAGCTTCAATTACAAGCCTTAAACACCATAAGAAAACTCTTTCAAGAACATATCAAAATAACCACCCATTTGAAGAAGTTTACTTCCAACCTTTTGATCTAACTCCACCACTCTTTAATTCCAAAATTATTTCTTATCTTTTGCAGTAACTTTGTCCAAGTAACTTGAGGTAGTAACCTTGTTCATAATCTTATTCAATTCATATTCATATAGCTATCTTATTTTGTGGTATAAAATTTTAACAACAAGAACATAGTTTGAATGATTTCAAACTTGTTCGCAAACTAAATAGATCCTTCTAACTTGACTTTTAAAACACTTCAAGACCTGTAATATATCATAATGATATGCTAACCTAACAAGATATAACTCGGTTTTACAAAGAACATCTTAAAAACTGAATCTACGTCGTCGGAGTGCAACCGGGGGCTGTTTTGGGTTGGATAATTAAAAACCATCTTGAACTTTGAATTGGAAGTTCATGTTCTGGAAAAATGATATTTCTTATGAATATGTTAACACATAAAAATTTCATGGTTTAACTCAAAGTGTAAGTATTTTTAGAAAAATGATCATTAAATGTTGTTTTTATGATGGAAAATGATCACTTTCATAAGTTTCGCCAAAGTTTGACCTATAACCTATGATTTTGAATATAAACTAAGGTATTTTCAGTTCATATTCTTAAAATTTGACTCGATCCAAGGAAGTGCCAAGTTGAACCAACAAAAACGGAGTTGTAATGAAGAAACAACGACTAAAACAAGATTGGGTATCCGAAGCTAGTTTAGCTACGAAAATATTTGGAGAAAAAGTAAATTAATCATATCTTTTCTAATTAATATGATATTTTATATATAATTACTTATGATTTGATTTTATTTATTTCACGACCACCCATAAACAACACGAGAAAATTAATCATAAGACCTCATGATTGTACGCAACACGTCATTTGACAACACGGTACTTTATGTACGCAACACGTCATTTGACAACATGGTACCATGGGTCGAGATTAATTCTGATCAATACGAATACGATGGGGTCTTTATTTATTTTATTTAAGCAACTAATTGTGGACCACTAACATTGGACTGCTAACTACGGACTAAGAAAATATTAAAAGTATTAAAAGTATATATATATATATATATATATATATATATATATATATATATATATATATATATATATATATATATATATATATATATATAACGATTACTTAAAATGAAAATATGTTGATATATTATATATATGGTTAGGTTCGTGATATCTATCGGAGACCAAGTCGAATTAAATATCTTCAAGGCAAAGGTGAGTTTCATTTGCTCCCTTTTTAATTGCTTTTGCAATATATATTTTTAGGCTGAGAATACATGCGCTGCTTTTATAAATGTTTACAAAATAGACACAAGTACTTAAAAATATATTCTACGTTGAGTTGTACCACTGGCATATTTCCCTGTAGCTTGGTAACTACTATTTACATGGGTATTGTAAACGCGAATCCTGTTGATAGATCTATCGGGCCTGACAACCCCAACCGGACTGGACGACCAGTATTCAACGGTTGCACAGTACTTCGTTTTGGTGACTACACTTGGTACGGTGTAGTGAGATTTCATAATAAAGGTAATATGCAACGTTGATTAAATGTTAAGTATGGTTACCAAGTGCTCAACCACTTAGAATGCTTTATATACACTTGCGAGTGTATTATGTTTATGATTATGAAATCTTGTGGTCTATTAACATATTGAAATGATTGTTATGATAAACCTATGAACTCACCAACCTTTTGGTTGACACTTTAAAGCATGTTTATTCTCAGGTACGAATTAAGTCTTCCGCTGTGCATTTGCTCAATATAAGGACATTACTTGGAGCCGATCAACGCAATGGGACCAAATGTTGATGACTTCGTCCCGGTGGATTAGGACGGGTCCTTTCATTTTCATAACCATTCTTATCTGAAATCATTTATTTCCTCGCGTTATCTGTATCACATCATAAAGGAAACTGTTTTAGTTTCTAAATTCTAAAACCTTCGAGTTTAAAATAAGAATATTTTTGAAGTAGTGTTGGGAACTGAAGCATGAGTTGGTATAATATAATGACACTTGATCAACGTGATTATATTAACCTGAAGCACTTGCCGGCGAACCTGTTCATAATACCATTTTCTCTCTAATTTCCAGAGTATCTCGTCACGATTATATACTATAACAAATTCTAGATTTTATTTATCCGCTCGTCCGAACCGACAATCACCCCAATGTAATAGAAGAAGTCAACGAGCTTTGCGCTCGGGTAGTGGCTTTGGAGAATATGGTGCAAAGGTTACAAACACCATCAACATCACCAGCAGCATAAACAGTACCACCATCAGCAACACCAAGAGTACCATCACCACCACCAACAACAACATCTGCATCCTACACCGCAACATCGCAATCTGTCCCACGAGCACCAATGTCATACGCTCTGTAGATACCAAGGAATACCAACAACAATAAACGATGAAGTGTTGATTCATAACTTCATTGGAGAAACATTCTGCGGTGAATATGTAATCTCTAAAGTCTTAGAGATTATCTACTCTAGCCTTAACCATAAATCGGATGAGTGGACCAAAATGATAAAAGAAACCCTGACCCGAATGGTGCACAATTTATAAGCTAGACTTGTTTTACCAACAGCATCAACAGTACTGTTAGCATCACCAGCACAGTCAGTATCATCAGCATCATCAGAATCAGCAGCACCTATAACATCACAAACTCCGTCAGTTCAAGAATCACTGTGGACATCATTACAAATCAATAACGCGTATATTGTATAAACGAGTTATGAAGTATTAACTCATTTCCCTCTCAAGAAATTATATGTATATTTTATATTTATATAAATTTTGAGATCAAAATAAATCTTTCCGTACTAAGCTATTATGTATGAATCTTAACTATTTGGTTAATTCATATTACTAATATGCAATAATGTACGTCCTTCACCCGCAACTTAACCATCGTTAACTACAACCACTATCTCAATTCAATAAATTCCAATTCATAATAAATCAAGAGTATTATTCAAATATATGTTTGATTTTACACTTTCATCATCAATGTACTCGAAACTTTTATAATAACATCATTCGTACCTTGCGAAGTTCACAAGAATTCCACGAACACCAACATCATGCATCAACAAATAACGAAGTATTGATTCATAATTTCAATATCATTGAAGAAATACTTATGTAATTTCTAAAGTTTTAGGGATTACTCAATTCTAGTTTCAACCGTAAATCAAATGAGTTTAATTTAATATTAACTCATTAAATCTATGTTACATCTAAAGAAAATATACACATATATATTATCATAAAGACTGTAATAAAAATTCTGTTGTACAAAATATTAATTGTGAAAAAAAAAAAAATTAACGGGTAGGTGATACCCAAGAGATATATAAATTCACAATTAATATGTTACATTCTTCGAATCTGATTCAACAATCACTAATTACACTCACTACTTTCACAACAATATACATTCTTGTATAGAAACCAAAACAACCATACTCATTCTGATATTAAAATCGCAAAATTCAATTCGAGATATAACCGGTATTATTACTTTTAGATTCCTACATCTTTCAAAGCTATACTTTGACTTCGAAACTGTGCTAGAACATCATATATATATATATATATATATATATATATATATATATATATATATATATATATATATATATATATATATATATATTAACGATTACAATCTGTATTCAAACCCTTCGAAATTCCTGAAGACACTTCAAATAATGAACAATCGAGATGATGATCCAACCACACATTACCCACAGTTATGTACCTGAAAAACTCTTGAAACCAAAGTCATAATTTAACACGTTATTATGTCAGACCCTTTGGCATTTATTAGCTAAAATAACTTTTCAATCCCTTCTAAAAATAGACAATTTTGTCACAGCTCCAACAAGTCAACTTCGACTTTTCAGTCGAAACAGCCTTACTATAACCTCGATAGATACGTTGCCCTTTCACCAACGTTACCGAGGAACCATTTATGTTCCATCACATTAGCAATAAACTTACCAACAACTTTACTGATCTTTGAATTTCTGAAAAATCATTATAATTATCAAAACCCCATCATTTACTTATCTGCATCTTGTAACGAGAATTGCCATACGAATCATTGGGAATTAGCAATCAGTATTTTGAAATCTCGCAGCATGTCGACGCCAATAGTTATACATATAACATCTATCTCCTGGACTTACATACCGTGAATGTGAAGTTTCTGAAAAACAACCTAAACTGCGAACTAATTCTCGGAATTTTGAAAAATGCTGATGAAGCAGTAAAAACTGTAAACGACCTTATCAGTAAAAAGTTTGATGATAAAGAATAGGGTGCTGGTAAAGCTCAAAAAAAGAGAAGGTTTGGAACTGGAAAATGGATTGAGCAAAGTATGAAAGAGGTTGTGGACAAATCACAAAGACTAAACCTGTCTTCAAAGAATCCGAATGATTCAGTATCTGCTGAAGTCATTAACGAATACCTTGCTCCTGACCTTAAACTCTTGCGGACAATATTCTTCATCATCCTTTTATCTTAAATATTCTAAGATATCATCGTACCTTCCATTATAAATATTCTCCATATTTCTGAAGATATTTTCATAACCATTCTTATCTGAAATCATTTATTTCCTCGCGTTATCTGTATCACATCATAAAGGAAACTATTTTAGTTTCTAAATTCTGAAACCTTCGAGTTTAAAATAAGAATATTTTTGAAGTAGTGTTGGGAACTGAAGCATGAGTTGGTATAATATAATGACACTTGATCAACGTGATTATATTACAGTAAGTCATGCTGAGTTTCTAGATGGAACGTGATGATTCACAGATCATAACATCATCATGTGCCATGTTACACGACTCTTGTATTCTACTCAACCTCTAAACATATCAAGAAAATAGTTTTCTTGATGATTAGGTCTTTTCTGAGGTATTCTAGTAATTTGACAAATCAAGATTGTGCCATTACGATTCCCTTCTTAGAACATTAACTATGTTCATTCCGAAATTCATATCTGCAAATTCTGGACCATTACAAGTGGTGCTTAATCGCAAGAAGAGAAAACGAAAGAATGAAGCTCTGAAATAGAAATTGGAGTATAAATCGCAGCAAATAGAAGGGAGAATTAACTGTGGATGACAATGATCATAGAAGGCAGAAGCAGGGACTTTGAAATATAAAGGAGGATATAAAGCCCAACGACAACCCAGAAAATTATAAACCATATATATCTATGCATATAGCAATATAAAGATACGGGAGAACTAAAAACACTATAAAACCAAGGGTATAGTAAAAATAAATAGATTCTTGGCAGATGAAAAAGAAGAACCACAGATATGAAAGTGAGGAGTATATCGAGAATCAGCACTGGATGAAACATATTGACGAATGCTTTAAAATATGAGTTGAGGGAGAAAGAATAGAAGGTGTGAGTTGTAAGGAAACGAAGGAGGTTGATTTATAGTGAAATATCCGACAGAGGAATCGAGATGGATTATCGTATTAAATCCAAGAGGATCAAAATTTCCTTAATCGCCGAAGAATCAAATCTTATATAGATTACAAATATTTTCTTTAATCCAGAGATCAACTGTGATGACGTCAAAAGATAAGGCAAATCTCTATTTTCTCATTTCACTCTTTTGTGATGACTTTACTCGTACTCTTCACAAAAATGAATTATCTTATCCATATTACTCACTGATGATAAAACTCTAATTTCTAGCTTATATGCGTCATGAAACATATGTTTCTGACAACCCAGAAATTTTCGACCAAATTTAAACTTAATCTTTATATGTTTCCGACACGATAAGCAAAGTCTGTAATGTTGAAAATTTTGAAACTATATTCATGTAAGCAATTACCCTTTGACCGTGCTCGACGATTCACGAACATTTATGTGCATATAGATATGTATATATATATATATATACATATATATGTATATATATATACATATATATACATATATATATATATATATATATATATATATATATATATATATATATATATATATATAGTTATATTAATTAAAAACGTTAACAAAGTATTAGATGTATGATACTTTAAATGAACGTATTTGTATCAATATATGTTTAATATATTTATCAACGGAATTAAAAGATAATATCAAATGATTGAATTATCAGATACATTGTAATATGATTACGGGTGTAAGTTATGAGGTCCACTGTGATTTAAGAAATCTATTCTTTTTGACAACATTCGAAAAATGGTAAAGTGATTTATAAGTAAGAACAAATGTGTCAATTAACGGGAACTAGACAAGGGTTAGTGGAGTTTCCTGTACAATTTCCTATATAGGTGTTAACTAGTTAACTTTTATATTATTTAGGGTGAAAGTGAAATTTGGGAATATAGATAACTTAGGAAATAGATATCAAAAAGCTAAGTAAATCGACATTTTACATTAAGATGGTTTCATACGCTTATATTAATCATTGGACTTTATTCCACGTTTCACTAACAAACGGTAATTTAAAAAAAAAAAACTTGAAACCTATTATGAGTATATTTAATTCTACTTTTCTAAAATGTTTTATGATATAACGATTTCCATTATTTTAACCTTTTAACAAAATGATTCTTAAAAATATTTACTTTTGGAAAACAAAATTATCATATTTAATTGATTTAGTTTCAAACGTACAAAAACGTTTTCAGTTTAAAAAGAACTTTATTACTAAAATGTATATAACTTTTATAAATATCTAGAACCACTTTTGACAACTTATTACTTAACCAGTATGATAAAGATAACGATATTTATATTTTATTTTATTAAATATATATAACGATTTAAATTCATATTATATATATTTATACGCGTATTATACGTACATAGTTTTATACTTTTTAACTTTACCTTTACTTTACTTTTTATTTACTTTAACTTTAATAATTCACTTTAATAATTCATACTTTAATAATTCACTTTAATAATTCATACTTTAATAATTCACTTTAATAATTCTCTTTAATAATTCATAATTTAATAATTCACTTTAATAATTCATACTTTAATAATTCACTTTAATAATTCAAAAATCTATTATAAATAGAATTCAATAGGTTTCATTATTTCATAGAAACTTGAAAATATATTTCTCTAAACTCTCTCTATCGATTTATATATATATATATTTACTCCACATTATTATTAGTATTATACATAAAATATTACGACGAGGTCATTAGCGGGTTATTTCAAAACTGGTTTTTCAACCGGGATGGAATTAAGAAAATTATGGGTTATAGCTATGGAGGTGATGGGTATTATTTGGGGGTATACTCGTGAGGGCAATCTAGTGTTTATCATCTCCGTTGCATCTACATACCTTTTCTGCAATATTAAATCTCAATATTGATACGTGAGCACTCATAACTTAACTTTTATATATTATTAGTGTATCCCTGACTAGTGCTCGAGTATATAGGATCGTGCACGCTTGTATGTTTATTATTGTCGTTAGATAGGTTTTGTTGAATCCTGAATTAGATACATATGCTACTGAGATAAGGTATATGATATGCATGTCTTGGAAAGCTAGCGAAAAATTAAGAACTTTTCCTTTAGAACTCGTGTGATTTCGATGAACAAATTAAAAGATATAGTCAACTGAATTATTATTAATTTTAGTATATTTATTGTTAAAATGATTATTATTACTATCGTCGTTATTATCGTCGTTATAATTATTATCTAATTATTATTATTATTATTATTATTATCAATACCATTATCGTTATAAGTATTATTATTAAGAATTGTCATTTTTATTAGTATTACTACCGTTATTATCATTAAAATTATTATTTAACATTATCATTACTATTATTACTATTATCATTATTATTATTATCATTATTATAAATGCGATATAAAAGAGGATTAATAACTATTAAACAAATCGATTAGGAAATAATGAGTATGAGTATCATGATGAAATTAAAATATGGTAAGATATTGATTTAGATAAAAATATCATTTTCAATATTTTTATCATTACTATTACTATTACTATTAAAAGTATTATTAATATTAAAACTATCATTTTTACTAAACCTATTACTGTTAATAGAAATATCATTGTTATTATAATATATCATTTTTATTATCATTTTAGTATTATTATTAAAAAAATTATCATTTTTAATAGAATTATCATTTTTATGAAATATTATTATTATTACAGTTAATATTAAAAAGTTTCATTATTATTAAGATTATCAGGATTAGAATTATCATTTTATCATAATTAATATCGTCTTTAGTAAATATAAATATTGTAATTATTATTATCAGTAGAATAATAATAATTATTATTACGATATAATACAACTTTTACTTATTATTGTTGTTATCAATAACAAATAAATATGTGATACAAAGATATTTTTACCACACGTAATATAATTTACATTAATATTACATACCACTATATTTTTATGATATTAAGTGAACTTTATAAATTATATTACTTAAGATATATACAAGTATATTTTTTAGCATATATAAATTTTAATATAAATTTCAATATAAATTTTTATTTATTAATAAATGACTTGTATTATTTTTACTTTAATAAAATCTGATAAATATATTTAAATATATAAAACGACTATTTAAGTTATATTATAAACATGAATAAAATTTTGTAAATCATCTTGAGTCAAATAGACTTTTGTTGACTTTTGCATATCGATCTCGAGCATTAGGATTGCGATACACTATGACCTGACCTAAATTATTAGACAGTTATTGACCAACATATAAATATATATATATATATATACTTAATATAGGTTCGTGAATCTGAGGCCAACCTTGCACTTGTTCAATGATGTCATATGTATTTTACTACGAAATACAGTATTGTGAGTTTCATTTGCTCCCTTTTTAAATGCTTTTGCAATATATATTTTTGGGACTGAGAATACATGTGCTTTTATAAATGATTGATGAAATATACACAAGTAATCGAAACTACATTCTATGGTTTCATTTGCTCCCTTTTTATACCTAGGAATTGGTGTTTATTTTAATTGCCACCAATTGACGCGAATCCTAAAGATAGATCTATGGGCTGTGACACGCCTCATTCAGAGAATTTGAACTGCTTTAGTACTTCGATGATTATATATGGGGATATTCTAGATGCATTTTGTTAAGGTCGGTTACCTGGTGTTCAATCCATACGAATGAATTTTAAACACTTACGAGTGTATGATTATTGAATAAATGAAATCTTGTGGTCTATTAAAATTATGAAAATGATTGATTATGATAAACTAATGAACTCACCAACCTTTTGGTTGACACTTGAAAGCATGTTTATTCTCAGGTATTAAAGAAATCTTCCGCTGTGCATTTACTCATTTTAAAGATATTACTTGGAGTCTTTCATGGAATATTTCAAAAGGCATTGCATTCAAATTGTTGAGTTCGATAAAGATTATTGTTAAGTAAATGACATATTAGGTCATTTATAGTTTGTATATTATGAAATGGTATGCATGCCTGTCATCTTTCGATGTAATGAAAATTGTCTTTTAAAAACGAATGCAATGTTTGTAAAATGTATCATATAGAGGTCAAATACCTCGCAATGTATCCATATATTATTGTATTAATCCTTATGGATTGGGACGGGTCGTCTCATGAGTCATCTATGTTATGATTGAAACTATCTCTGCAAGTATGCGGGGAGGTTACATGACATAGGCCAGCTTTCACGGGTCACTCAAATCACTCAAGTGTTTAGGGTTCCTTATAAATCTAAGAAATGAATACACTCATACCCGTCATGCTGCACCCATCGTCATAGGCTTGATAAAGACTCAAATCCTTGCTGCTAATGCGTTAAATGTTAGTAATCTCAGCTTATAGGTCATTTTTCAATGATGGAAAAACTAATTTTGGAGTGGTACTGAAGTTGTTTTTGAGGGGTGAGATAAAAGGGTAATGTAGTCTTCATACAGACTTTTATTCGGATAGATAGGAGTGCTGAAGTATTTTGAGAAGCACTTTTGAACTTTTTCTTCATTTGATTTTCATTTTCGGTCGAGTTCTCTTCGGCATTTCTCTTATTAAGTTCTGCTCCTTTCCAGAACTTTGAATATATACATATTTTTTTTAGAGACTTCATCTCGAGAAATTTTTTGCCGGTAAACTTTTTCAAGACCTTTGCCATGATACTTGAGAGGTTTATAACATCGGGTTTTCGAAAGGAATCTCATTTTTTGGATTTTTCGAGTAAATAGTAAAGATGTGTGGATGTGGTGGTGGAGTAGAAGTAGTGGAGGTGCGGAAGGATTATGTTTACAAATGGCAAGCTCTTTTGACTACAACTGAATCACGTTTCGCTGCTTGGAGATGCAGATCTAAAGCAAGTTCTGATTCTGAGCACAGACATCGGCACTCTCAACGGAAACTAGTGAAGCATTAAAAATGAATGATGGTTTTATTTGGGGTGCCTCACCATAATCAATTTAGGTCGATAATGCCTTAGTCACGTAATGCTCTATTAGAGATTTGGTTCAAGCTAACAACATTTCCACCTTACTTAAGCCTTATTTTTATTGACAAACGTTTTAGGTTTTCAAAAATACTTTTTCGAAAAGGCTTTATTTTGCAAAAATTTTGAAATTTGGCTTAAGGACTTGGAATCTTCGTAATGGGTTATTTTAATATAGCATAAAAAGATTATACCAACATCCCACACTTAGACGAACATTATCCTCAATGTTCCTAGTGTATCCCACACTTAGGAGTTTTAGTTGAAGATTTGGGAGTATTTGTCTAGTGTTTTAATTGGGTGTTATCCCACACTTAGTGATAAGCTAGGATGTGGCATAGTTTGAACCTTGAGCTAGTAGCGAAAAGAAAGAAATACCCCTAGCAGATGCGGCTGGCTTCCAATCCTTGCGTCTTTCATCGGCTCATTTGTCATTCTTTATTCTTCTACTCTACTTTATTGCACGGGTTGCCTCCCGAGAAGCGCTTTTGTTTAAGGTCGTTAGCTCGACCCTAGTGATGCTTTAAAAAGCAATCATTCCTCGCTGGTACTTGTGATCTTGGTCTTCTCGAGGGAATGTGAATCTTGGTGGATAAATCCTGAGAAAGTGTTGGACCAATAGTGGTAACAGGTTCGGTACTTCTCTTGAAGATCTTCTGAACGAAAGATAGTGTGCGGTTTCGGCTCGTGACAAATCTTGAAGTCCGATAAGAATATGATCCACGGCTCTGCTGATCGATCCATGAATGTCGATCATTGAGGCAGTACTGGTGGTGATTATCTCTCTGATGGGATGCTCATTTCGGAGATCTTCAAATAGTGTCAGAAATTGTATATTTAGTATTTCAAAGTCTTCTGATCGGTGGTCTCCACAGTAAGAGTCAGTAGCTTTGCACAGAGTAGTCAAAAGGCGAAGATGAAAAGAAGTGAAGGGCAGCCCTGACCCAAGCATTAATGTCACCGTCTTTGAGTATATCTCCCTACATCCAGCTTTAAATGTGAAACTAGGATCCGTGGATTCTTGGAAGATACGTGTTATCTGCTTAGTAACGTAGGTGGCAATGTCGACTTGGTCTGGTTCAAGGTGAGAGAACGGGTTGTTGTGTCTTGCTTCCTCTGTGACTACGTCTTGTAACTCTTTGATAATGAGATCGGCGTGGTGATCAAGTGTTACGTAAATTACTAGCCTCTCTGGTGTGCTTTCAAAATTATCCCTCTCTAAGAGAGCGAAAAAGCTGTGAATATCCTCGATCATTTGCAAGTCGGAGTGATAGGTCGGGCGTCCGGTGAAATGGTATATATGCTTCCGGATGAGAATGAGTAGTGCACGTTGGGTTGCTGAGAATGGAAGTGCAGATCCGGCTAAGGCGTTGTAGACCTTAGAGTAAATGATCTTCTGATCTCGACAAAATCTTGTCTCTAGAACAGTGCGAACTACTGATTCGTGCTCTCATTGCCTTTCTTCGCGGTAGATATGATCGTGAAGGGTATTGATAAAGTCCTGAATGTGCTCTTCTAGGAATTCGGCGTTATTGTCTTCTCTCTGGAGATAGCGATCGTATTCGTACTTGATAGCCGTGATTCTTTCGGTTAAGTGTAGTGTGTAATCAATTGTTGACTTATGGATGGCTTCGAGAATCTTTTCAAATTCATCAGTGTCATTGATGAAGGATATCATGTCGGTGTGAGTGGATATGATCGGAATTTAATCTGAAGAATAGTTCGGCTCCTCCGGATCTGATTCGGATGGAGAATATGAGTTATTTGAGGTGTCTTCTTGTTGCTCTTCCTCGTCATCATTGGTGTATTGTTCTTCTGAGGATGCGTCTGATGAACGGGTTTCTTCAGTATTCTGATTCTCCACTTTGACACTTGCAGGATCAATTTCTATATCCTTAACCTCTGCCTTGTCGGTCTTCTTCTTGAATCGAATGATTAAACTGTGATCTTCTGTCTCAAGCCTCATTATTTCTTCATGACGCTCAATGCTTGGAGCGGGTATTGTCGCATTTTCTTTTACGTCTTCCATTTCCTCTTCCTCTTCAGATTCCTCCTCTTCCTTTATTTCTTCGCTGGGATCCTCTTCTTCCATTTCTAAGTTGTCTACAGACTGTGATTCGACACCCATCTCGATATCATTGTCTAGTAGTGAAGACTCATCATCGGAAGTGATCCGTCTTGTGGAAATAGCAAACATCTCTGCATGTCCAGAAAGATCGGTTGGTCGGTCAATTTTGAAGGTAATGCTCTCCCTATGTGATCGTAAGATCAGGGTTTGATTGTACACATCAATAACTGTCCTAGCCGTATTCATGAAAGGTCTTCCTAATACTATTGGTGTGTGTATGTCTTCCTGAATGTCCATCACTACTAAATCTATAGGATACAAGAATTTGTCGACTTTCACCAAGACGTTCTCAACTATGCCCTTAGGATATCGAATTGTATGATCGGCAAGTTGGATTGTCATTTTAGTTGGTGACAAGTCTCCTAACTCTAATCTCTTGTAGAGAGAGTAGGGGATCAGGTTGATACTTGCTCCTAAATCTGCTAGCACATGAATGGTTCCAGATTGGTAGATTGAACACGGGAAAATGAATCGGCCCGTATCTCCTAGCTTTGATGGTTGATATCGGCTAAAATGTCACGTTTTTACCCCCGAGCTTTGTAGGCAAAATTATCACTTTTTCAGTTAAATTTGTAGGTAAAGTCATTACGAAGAAGATGCAAAAAGAATCAAGAGAAACGGAGCTAAAACGAAGATTCTAGAGCGAAAACGGTGAAAGACAAGAAATCAAGTTACGATCCAGTGAATCAAGGCTGACCAGACCAAAAACGGAATGCCATACGGCCTGCCATACGGCCTGCCATATGGCCTGCCAGTATGTAAACGGCCTGCCAAATATGGCCTACCAAACGGCTTGCCAAACAAGTGGCGCGCCAAATACGGGCCACCAAACGGGCTGCCATACGGCCAGCCAGCCGTTTTCTGGCAATTTCCTAGTCTATTTAAAGGGCTTTTTGTCATCCATTTTCCACACACCTCTCTTCACTCTCTCACTACACTACACTTTCTCCCACTAGAGCTTTCAAGGCCTTCTCACCTCCGAGCGAGAAATTAAGTACCCGGAGGCGAACGCCGAAGATTGTACTAGGAGCGGTTTAGAGGTTGTCAACACTTGTAATGGTCCAGATCTCATCTATAAATGGTGAACGATTTCCTTAATTTAATAAAGTTATTATCTTAAGTTACTTTCACCTTGCATGATTTCCTATCTGTTATAATTGTTTATCATGTGTTGAATATGTTATCTGAAACTTATCATATTGTTATGCTGAAACCTTGATGGTCTAGAAGTTTAATTTAAGGATCACCCTTTTCGCTTATTCACGTGGCTATAACCTAGTATTAGGACCTAATCAACCCTAGGATACAAGGTAAGTAGTTATGTGTGCTTAACGTCACAATAGGGATATAGTACCTACGTACGAATAACCATTTATTCGTCATAGAAGAGCTGCACATTTAGGTTGTGATTAGAGTTAGCAATAGAGAGTTCAGTGAACACTAGCTTACTCAGAAGCATGATTCGCGTCAAAAGCAATGTTCTTGAGATTTTGTAAGATGATCCGGGGTTGAATAAGTGATCGCAAAGGAGAGACTTCTATCCCAGTTAACAGTACCTTAGAATATCTAAGATTGTACATATATTAATGTTAAGGCATAGCATAGTGATTAAGTGGTAGGATATTGCTTTAGTTAGACTAACTAGGATTAAGAAAAGCTGAGACTTTCCTTTATGGGTAGACCACTTTGTTCATGTACCTAGGATCCATTCCATAAGGTTGTTTAAACCTTTTAGGTTAACGTTGGGAGTAGGGATATCCGTCTTAGCCAGAATCTTCAACGCCTAAACTCTTAGTGACAAATCAGTTAGGATCATAGCCCAGTTGATTAAGGTTTAGTGTTTATCCTAGGAAGTTGAACTCTTGCGATAATTCCCCTTCAGGATTCTATTCTTCATACCTATCTATCTTTACTTTTATAGTTAAATTACTATTCTACTTAGTTAAACTTAATCTATCACCTCTTGTCATTAGGGTTAACTATATAGGCACTTTTGTCCCACATTACTGAGCAAACATACAAAAATACGAACCTGAGTTATATTTACCACTTACTCGTAAAAAGGAAGACAAGTAGGTGAGTTATAGCTAGGAACCCCAGCTAAATATAAATAATAAAACCATTACTCTCTTTTGGTAGCTAAATTCTAACGTGTTGTGACCTAATGACACCGCACAAATAAACCGTCCGTTTTGGCCATACCATAAGTAGAAGTAAGTTTTTGGCACCGCTGCCGGGGACTTATTTTCCGTCTGTTAAGGTAACCGTTGATTCTATTGAGATATCCAAGATTCTTGAGTGGTGTCTAAGAAACACAATTATATACGGACTTGGCTGTTGGATTTTCCGAACAGTCTCCAATTATATTGGGACCAAAAGGATCCTGCCTCTCCGTTGTCTGCCTGGCCACTTGTTTCGAAGATAAATTGACAAGAATCACACATGCTTAACAAGCAGAGAGTTTGTCGGTATAGGATTTAAAGTCGCCATTATAGTAAACCCTTTTCAAATTATAAAAACAAAATATTAATTATGGTTTTAATTTCTGTAGTTTCCAGTTCAAACTTAACCGACTACGAAGAAAGTGCGAATGGCAGTTGCTCTCCCACAACTTCGGAAACCGGCGAAGTTTTTCTTTATAAACCTAAAACAAATCTAAACCCTGATGAATCTCATCAAGACTTAGTTCTTGATTCTTGTAGTCCAAGAAGCCGGATAATTTTATCTGACTTAGAGATTTCATTGCTTTTGGATAAGTTTTACTCAAATGAACCAGGATTCGACCCTCTTCATGATCCAAAGGGGAGGCTCAGTCTTAGTGAACTCCTGATTATGGAAGATAAGATACGGGAAGAATATCCAACTATCTTCAACTATCCGGACTTGTTTGAATTTAATCCCAAAGAGATACGACACCCTGATAAAACAAAAGCTCCATTTATTGGAAATCTATTAAATCCTAGCAGAAGGTTAGATGTCTATAGAGCATTCATTAGGCACCTCTATTCCTCAGACTTCCCATTTTCAACATTTTAAATCAATCTGTTAAAAGAGCTGCATTCTCAGATGCGTTCTCTTCACAAATTGTTAAAAGAATGTGGGGATGACCTTTTCGTCAAGTATCGGGATGCAGAAATTGATTTCAAATTCGATTTAGAGTCATTCGTCAGTTTTCTCCCCCATTTCACCAATAAGGAAATTTCTCCAATTCACATAAACCATTATGTCTCGACAATGATCTCTGAATTAGAATTTTGGAATGAAAGCAAGAAACCTAACCCTATTTCAAAATATGGAAACCGAGATTTCTTCTACTTTGATCCAGCCTCATTTCTCATCAAAATTTTAATTGAAGTTTTTCCGGATTCTACCGAGGAAAGAATACATCAGAATTTCTTCGCAAAAAGAAAGGAATATATTCAGATTTCGTGCAAATCCTCACTATGTCAAAATTTCCATTTACCACTCCGCAAAGGAAGATCATTCGGGAAATATCTACAAATTTTAAATTTACTATCGGTGATCCTGACTGTGCGGAAGATCTTTTATTTCAAGACACAGTGCCAAAACTTCTTTTCGAAATTAATTATAGAGATATTTGGCCAAGGGATGGAATTTCGAACACTAAGAAAGTTAGAAGGGCTTTGGTTAAACTTATGGACGATATCGGAGATTTACAGAAGCCGAGTGCAAGATGTTAAGTGATTTCAAAATATTTTCAGTACACTCCGATGATTTACTCTGGATGGTCAAAGAAGCTTTAAACTTGTCTTTCTTTCCACGTCATTTCTGGAATTTAGTTGTAGAACCTGTGTAATATTTTCATTTTACTTCGTTTATTTGTCTTTTGTCTTTTTATTTTAGTTAGTTATAAAAATAACCGGATTAAAATCCGAGGCAAAATTTTATTTATCTTTTCTTAAAACCCTTTTAAATTTTAAAATCTTAAAAAATTAAAAATTTTCGCGAGTCGGGTCGGGGAAATAAGCCCTCGCGCCACACGGGCCACTTTCTTTTCTCTTTTTCTTTCCTTTCTCCTTCTTTTTTCTTTCTTTTTGTGTTCTTCTTCCTCCCTCCTGTTTCCCCTTCGACGCACACACACCACCACACAAACCTCAAAACTCAACCATTTTCAACAAATCGAAGCTTAAATCTTATTCTCTCGTGCCTCCTAAACTCGATTCCATCGTCCATTTGGCATAAAAGGTACTCTTTCTTGGTTAAAATTCGAATTTTCTTTAAAAGACAAATTTTTGACTTTTTAGAAAAACTTTGTTTTTGACCAAATTTTGGATTCCTTTATGCTTAGATAATGTGATTACTTTGTGTTAGTTTTTTAGGCTTGATTGAAGCATTTTAGATAGTTTTTGGCTCTCGAATCACTAGTTGAGGTTTTAGGGTAGAATTTGGTGAAACTCTTGGAAATTTGATGTTTTGCTAGCTTAGTTAGGCTTAGTGATGCATTAGGAATGTTTAGAAACTGATTTTGGAATAAAGTAGGCTTGTTTGCTTGAATTTGGCAATTTGATCAAAACTACACGTAATTAGGACTACGGTTTTTCCTATAGTTAAAATGTTTTTAAAACTTAGGATTGCCTTAAAACTAGTTCAAATGAGGATATCATTGATTTGCTCGCGAAAATGTAGCTTACTCTTTGATTTTCCTCATTTTGTACATTTTGAACAAATTGATTATTTTTCGGATAAATGGCTTTAATCTTTGACTTTAAGATGTTATAGCTCGAGTTTGATGATTAAAAATAATTAAGGTAATTAAAAATGGTCATTAGAATCATTGTATGCTTAAAAATCATCACATTTGGTTCAATATTGCTTATTACGACTAACTTGCTATAAATATTATTTTCATCATTATTTATTGTAATCACGGGTACACTTTAAATTTTGCTTAGAATTAAGTTTATAGTTCGTTTGAATGTTGTTTGTGATAATTTGGACTATATTTGACTATAACGGGATTTTGGAAAATGCCATTTTTAAAGCCCTCATTTCGAATTGTTTTCAAAAAATATATGCATTTTTGGATTATAAGTCTTAATTTTTGGAACATAACCTATGTTACTTGATTTCTGCAGATGACTAATCATTTACAACACGAGTATGAGTTGCCCCATTATCTCCGCTGGAAAGATAACCCGGCTGATAATGAGCCAGTTATGAGAGTTTGGATTAATCGGCCTAAAGCGGGTAACAAATATATCAATTGGACGATCTTGGAACAATGTGGATGGGCCGATGAGCTTAGGGGACTCTTAACCTTTCAAGCTGAGGGTAGAACACATCGAGCCTGACAACATTTGTTTGAGTTAAATGAGACGACATACAATGAGCCGTATGCGGAATTTATGGCTACTTGGAGTTTTGATTCGGCTGTTGACAAGGAAGATTATAATGATCAAGAGTGTATCCATTTTCGACACCAAAACCACATGTATAACCTAACTCTCGCACGGTTTGCGAGATACTTGGAGTTGTATAAACCTTCGCAGCTAAACCGGTCAATATTCAAAAGGGAATCGACCACCTTGAATAACATAGATCACCAAGCTTTTTGGCGCGATTACACCACTGATAATGGGCCTTGGAAATCGAGTAAAAAGGCATCTAAATTCACAAACCCCGTACACCGAATCCTCCACCACCTCATCACTAAAACCCTCCACCCAAAAGCCCAACATGGCGGCGCTGTTACGATTGGCGATATGCGCCTAATGCACGCCATGATACATAACCAAAATATGCAGGTAGCACATCTCCTGGCTCAGGCTCTCACTAATGAGAAGAATTCGGCAAGAACAATTGTGCCTGTTTTAGCTGCTTCATAGAATGCGTGTCTTTGGAGATGTAGAACGATTTAACTACAGATTCGGGGCCATGTCAGAAGAAATAGGGTATAAGCTGCTGAGCTATTGGGATTATATTCGTGTTGAGGGTGAACAGTTAATCATTCAGGCGAATCCAGAGATACCTGGTTCTGAAGATCAGACAGTGCCAGGGGTGTGAGTACAGGGTTTCAGACCAGATACTAGGACACGGGACGGTAGTAGGCAGCGAGGTTCTCAGGAACCAAGGGATGAGGATGATCCCACAGTGCATGGACGGCCCACTGACACCCGCCGACACTCATCAGTTGGGGAGGGTGATCGGCCACGGTATCCGCCATACCAGTACCACATGGGAGACCTACCAGGGCATGAGAGTTGGTTTGCCCAACATGCGATTCTGCAGAATTTGGATCATTTTGCTCACTACGCCGGCAGACAGCTCCATGTCCCGCCATACCCTCATGAGTACCCCATACTAGAATCCCACCGTGATCCCAGGGGAGCAGGCCCAAGCCACTAGTTTTCAGGTCCTCCACCTCCACCTACACATCACTACATGCAGCGTACAATTATCACATCTACACCTCCACCGCCACCTCCACAAAACACAGGGACTGGGAATTTTGTCGAAGACCTGTTCAACACCAACCATTTAAACATTAACAGAGATAATCTACCGATGCTCAGGAGTCGGTATGGGATCAAGTGGTGCACCGACGTACGACTGAGGGGATTGCGCAGGGTATTGATGGTATGGATGTTAACCAGCATTGGGGTAGAGGTAGAGATTTGCAGGAAGGAATGGGTTGGCAGACAGGGCCGATGGTTTTCACGAGCACATCATCACTTACTGTAACAACCCAACCCGTTAACCAACCAATAACGCAGAAAAAAAAAATTTGCTGGTACAGCACATGGCGCGGCGCGCCAAAGTGGCCTGTCCAAAAAGTCATGAAATGCGATAATGTTTGACCACTTCCCGACGTATTTAGACAAAACGCTTTTAACCATACATTAATATATGTAGAACTAACACGTTCCATTAATAAAATTAGTTTTACGAAGACCGGGCCCACATCGGCCGTTTTACGACTTTCGTACGAAAATACAAGTTTTCAACCACATGATTTCTAATACAAAATAAAGGTCGAGCATGGCGATTGGGGATACGCTACCCAATCCTAATTGAATCCAAAAGCATGCCTTTAAAGCAACTACGCATGTCCACTAGTCCCCGCGCTTACCCGAGCCACCACATCCATGCAAATCTATAAAAGAAAAGTCAACAACGAGAGGGTAAGCTAAAGCTTAGTGAGTGATAATATAATACATACATATATATGCATAAAATGGACACGCCACAATAATAATCAATTAACGCATACCGGAGCGTCCAAATATAAGGCAAGCTAAACCTAGCATACCGCACGTTCACTAAGCACAAGCTAACAACATCAACAATATAGTAAGTTCGCAAGCAACGATGTGAACAATGCCAATAAGCTACACTCATAAGATTAGCTACATTACGACAATACAACATTATATGTATACCATATACATATATAACAATGCGTAAAAATACCCAAGGTTAGCCATAACGCTATGGTGCTACCGGCACGTGGTTCACACCATACGCATTTGAGTCTCACTCGTTCATAGTGCTACCGGCACGTGGTTCACACTCGATGCTACCGGCACGTGGTTCACATCAATTATTTTATAGTGCTACCGGCATGTGGTTCACACTCAATGCTACCGGCACGTGGTTCACATTAATTATTTTATAGTGCTACCGGCACGTGGTTCACACTCGAAGCTACCGGCACGTGGTTCACATCAATTACTTCCGTCACATACATGTTATGGTACTACCGGCACGTGGTTCATACCATAAGATTCACAAACAAATACGCCATAAACATGAAAGCATATTTATCCCACTCACAATATCAACCCTTCGCCATTGGGGTTATATAATCCACATCACACGCCCATGTGATAATGTACACACAAAGTGTGCACCTCATCAAAGGTGGTCAACCAAAACGCACAACCGTGCCAATTGGACCCATACACAAGTCCATCAAATCCACCTATATGTGAAGTGAGCTCTATAGCCGAGAATCACTTCACCCGACCCGCACCCATCCTACACATACATATGCACATAGGATATTAACACTCACCTTGAAGTCTTGATGGATGCCAAACCAAAATCCGTAATCGCCGATGGAATGTACCTATTCCATTTATCATAAATACAATAACACAATTAGGGTGGATTTACAAATCAACCCGAATTGACAACTAGTGCCATTTTGACCTAAATGCACTTCCAAGCACAAACCGCGCCCAAGCTAACCAATAATCACTAATACAAGTGAGAATGGTCCTAATATGTCAATCGAACCCAATCATAGGTGTTAAACACCTATCTTGCCCAATATGACACTTAAACCCTAATTTGACCCATAAGAAGTCAATATCACACCATTAGCAAGTTTTGACACCAAAACATATTTAACTCGGTTCTATGCTTCAACTTAATCCATTTTAAGTTTATAAACCTTATTAATTCGACAATTGGGTCATAATCATCACCAAACTCTAATTTTGACCCAAAGTCAAAATTAGTCAACCAACACACCTAAAAGTGTTCCAACACTTCCATAATCACTAAACCTAGTGATTAAACCCAATTACAAGTCCTAATCAAGGCCAATTTGTTCACCAACCCAAAATCCACCAACACTAACAATAAACCCGATTACTAGCATCACTAAACCCACTTCATGAGTCTAAATGGGTTTATCAACAAATCAAGTTCAAACCCTAACTTTGAATAGCAAAATCAACAATGAAATTCGGAGTTAGAACTTACCAATACCGCCAAAATGATGCCGTTGACGAGTAGAACAACTTTAATGCTTGAGGTTTGACCCGAAACAACCTCCTTCTTCTCCAAATGGAGTTCTCTCTCACTAGAACTCAATCTCACTCTAGGGTTTGAGGATGGGAGTGTTTGATGAGTGAGATGTGATCCAAACTAATCAATGGATCAGTTTTGATGACCCCAAACCGACCCCAAGTGAAAAGACCAAAGTACCCCTCATTTAGACCTTTTAAAAAGGCTGAAAATTGCATCGGACGGGTTCGGCGCGCCGCGCCGAAAGGTGGAGCGCCGCTCCAACCTTCAGGTCAGTTTTCAGTTTCTTGTTTTGGCCATAACTTTTTGACCGTAGCTCCGTTTTCGATGAATCAAATATCGTTGGAAACGTAATAAGATTTCCTTTCCAATGGAAAGGCTTTGAAACATCAACACAAACTTTATTTGGGGTTGAAAAGATACGTACACACCTTGCCACTTCAGACAACGTCCAGTTTCCTTCGGCGTTCAAGCACGTACACTTCATACACGCATCGTACACCATAAATACATTATGTACAATAAATATTTGGGTCTTACAACTCTCCCCCACTTAAACTCGATCACGTCCTCGTGATCTTCTCCACTTAACCAATCCGGACCTACTCAACGATCCTCACTCAAGTCCCAATGCGAACTTTCCTAGACAATTCTTCCCAATGGATCACTTTTAACAACTAAAATCGTCAACCGTGATTTATCAAAACCACAATCCGAGTACTTAAACCTGCTCAATTTCCCATATCGGGAAAAACTCAACCAACCTCGTACCGAGATATAAATTCCTTAGCGTACCTTTACCACGGACAACGCTAAAAGTGACCAAGTCTCAACCTAAAGTCAACAATCCGAACGTTGAAGATCGAACCACATGAATCCTCATGGATTACTCTTACCACTAAACATCCTTTGTAGTGCGCAATACAACCAATACGCCACTATCCTAACATCATAAGCAACGACTAAAACCAAAAGCGCCCAAAACGACTATGGCAACGCTAATCCTAAGGTGTCCAAAATCGACTATTGTCACACCCGTAACAACACGTGAGCGAAACACGGCTATCGCAATCACTAATCACACAACATGGTCCTCACGATCCCACCATCGGTGTATAAAACAACCAATAGATCACTCAACACCGGATGAAGTCAGCGGACCCCGAAGGTCATGCTCCACCAATCAAAAATACTATGATGAAGTCAGCGGACCCCGAAGGTCATGCTTCACCAATCACATACGTACTTTTGGCCTCGAACAACGAGTAGTGCAACATTGCACTCTGTTACACTATAGTGAACCCTAACGGATACCACTAACCATCCACACAATCGAGCAAGAACCACCTATATCAAACATAGGTACAAAAAAATAATTCTCTAAAAGAGAATCCGACACACACATCCCTTAACCGAGGGATTTCACCTTGCTTGCCAAACACGTCCATTATATCTCAACGATATTTACCACATTACCACCTTGGTGATAATTCAAATCCAAAATCATAAGTACAATTTAACCGAAATTGTACTCTACCACAATCGACCAAATCTAGGTCCCGACACAAGTTTCGGTTTACTAAAACATTGTCCGAAATCTCACACTAAAACCTCCTCGTGTGGGAGTGTAACTCCTCCACTTGGAATTACGTTCCATAACAGCATCTCGTACACCCGTACAATGCTACCAAAGGTAGACTTTACCAATGATTGGGTTCGCACGGCCCATCACCATGTGTTGCTCCAACTTTGAGCATATCAAGGATCCTAACCTATCCTTGAACATTTCGAACGAAAAGTGTACCACAAATTACCCGAACTATACACTCGCAATCATCCAATTGCTTTAGTTTGTCGAATTTCACCCGATCACTCATGAACCTAAGGGTTTCACTTCGGTACCCTAAGTACAATGTAACCGCACCACAATCGGAGTCGAACACCACGCTAGTAGGTATAAAAGAGGCACTTAATGTCACGTCACGTAGAATCCTTTACCAACATACATCGAGATCCAAAACACTCGATTTCTCGGGTTTCATCCCACCCGTCGAACCTCATGGTTCATCAACTTCAACACGAGAGCGAACATGCTCTAACATCCGAACACCAAAACTCATTTCCATGGCTTGGTAGAGACATTTCCCAAATACTAAGGAATGCTTGGTTACTCCAAGTCTTACGCCCTTCGCCCAATAATCCAAAGTCACCATAGGGTACTTCCATTAGGAATGTCACCCATATCAATAACATGCACAACACAATTGAGACCTTAAGGGTCTCACTCGAACGAGCTTAACGACCCGATACCAACCAAAATGCCTAAGCACCTAGGGATTCGCACCATAGGATCAAGGCACAACACACCACTTATACACTCTACTGAGAGCAAACCGGAACCATAAACGTAAACCGCCCGCTTGCTATGAATTATCTCCAACGGAGAATAAAGTTTAGCTAAGACTTACGCACATACCGCATGTTATTACAAACTAACAACATATAATTTCAGACTAAAAGTACCTGATGTAGAACTGTTGGGCTTCCGTGCTCCACTTCCCATCATGTATTCGCGCTCTAACCTCCTAACCCGATCGTCATGCGATTCAGAACACTCTGACTTCCGGTGTCCCTCCATTCGGCAAATGAAACACCTGATTGAGCCTAAAGGCACCACCGTACAATCTTGTGCCAAATGACCCCGTTCCCCACACTTAAAGCACGTAAGCTTGTAACCCTTCTTACTCTTCTTTTTCACATTCCCGACGCCTTCAGGCGTACTTCGTACCCTCTTACCATGAGCACCATGTAATCCTAACCTTGCAAATACATCTTCATCATCACTACCTCGAGGTTTGGGAAACCTCTTTTCAAACTCTTCCTTTACTACATTAGTCACTTGGTCTCGGACCATTTCCGTCATTTGTCCTTCGACCAACTCCTTGGTTACCTCTCTAACTTTTCCGGTGAAAACCGAGACATATTGTTCAAACACGGCCTCAATCTTTAACGTTAACTCATCCTTCCCTTCGTGAATAGGCTCACTCATTCCGCATCCATCTTCCATTTTAATTTTAAGGAATGCAAACGATTAGATCATGAACGTATAGACCACATGCACAACACCGCCCCATCTTGCTAAACACTCATCGTACATCACTTGTTAGACACGATTTGCACCCGTAATAAGGTTTGCAAGTCCTTATTATGCATACACGCCGTATCAACTTGTTAGTACAATGACCGCCTCGCTAGATGATATAAGCAAACACAAACAAAATTCTACGCGATAAAAACACACGCGAGAATTATTATCGCAACACAATAATATATTAAAAATATCCGCATTACTAATATAAACGTTAGCCCACTTACAAACAAGGCACTAACTATAACCCATTCCGACCCGTAATCCTACAAGTCCCGCAACAAATTTAGCACACACAAAAGTCTAAGTCTAGGTACCTATCTCAAGTCACCTAAATCACTTAGACCATGCTCTGATACCACTTGTAACAACCCAACCCGTTAACCAACCAATAACGCAGAAAAAAAAATTGCTGGTACAGCACATGGCGCGGCGCGCCATATGGCCGCGCGGCGCACCAAAGTGGCCTGTCCAAAAAGTCATGAAATGCGATAATGTTTGACCACTTCCCGACGTATTTAGACAAAATGCTTTTAACCATACATTAATATATGTAGAACTAACACGTTCCATTAATAAAATTAGTTTTACGAAGACCGGGCCCACATCGGCCGTTTTACGACTTTCGTACGAAAATACAAGTTTTCAACCACATGATTTGTAATACAAAATAAAGGTCGAGCATGGCGATTGGGGATACGCTACCCAATCCTAATCGAATCCAAAAGCATGCCTTTAAAGCAACTATGCATGTCCACTAGTCCCCGTGCTTACCCGAGCCACCACATCCATGCAAAACTATAAAAGAAAAGTCAACAACGAGAGGGTAAGCTAAAGCTTAGTGAGTGATAATATACTACATACATATATATGCATAAAATGGACACGCCACAATAATAATCAATTAACGCATACCGGAGCGTCCAAATATAAGGCAAGCTAAACCTAGCATACCGCACGTTCACTAAGCACAAGCTAACAACATCAACAATATAGTAAGTTCACAAGCAACGATGTGAACAATGCCAATAAGCTACACTCATAAGATTAGCTACATTACGACAATACAACATTATATGTATACCATATACATATATAACAATGCGTAAAAACACCCAAGGTTAACCATAACGCTATGGTGCTACCGGCACGTGGTTCACACCATACGCATTTGAGTCTCACTCGTTCATAGTGCTACCGGCACGTGGTTCACACTCGATGCTACCGGCACGTGGTTCACATCAATTATTTTATAGTGCTACTGGCATGTGGTTCACACTCAATGCTACTGGCACGTGGTTCACATCAATTATTTTATAGTGCTACCGGCACGTGGTTCACACTCGATGCTACCGGCACGTGGATACATGTTATGGTACTACCGGCACGTGGTTCATACCATAACATCCACAAACAAATACGCCATAAACATGAACGCATATTTATCCCACTCACAATATCAACCCTTCGCCATTGGGGTTATATAATCCACATCACACGCCCATGTGATAACGTACACACAAAATGTGCACCTCATCAAAGGTGGTCAACCAAAACGCACAACCGTGCCAATTGGACCCATACACAAGTCCATCAAATCCACCTATATGTGAATTGAGCTCTATAGCCGAGAATCACTTCACCCGACCCGCACCCATCCTACACATACATATGCACATAGGATATTAACACTCACCTTGAAGTCTTGATGGATGCCAAACCAAAATCTGTAATCGCCGATGGAATGTACCTATTCCATATATCATAAATACAATAACACAATTAGGGTGGATTTACAAATCAACCCGAATTGACAACTAGTGCCATTTTGACCCAAATGCACTTCCAAGCACAAACCGCGCCCAAGCTAACCAATAATCACTAATACAAGTGAGAATGGTCCTAATATGTCAATCGAACCCAATCATAGGTGTTAAACACCTATCTTGCCCAATATGACACTTAAACCCTAATTTGACCCATTAGAAGTCAATATCACACCATTAGCAAGTTTTGACACCAAAGCATATTTAACTCGGCTCTATGCTTCAACTTAATCCATTTTAAGTTTATAAACCTTATTAATTCGACAATTGGGTCATAATCATCACCAAACCCTAATTTTGACCCAAAGTCAAAATTAGTCAACCAACACACCTAAAAGTGTTCTAACACTTCCATAATCACTAAACCTAGTGATTAAACCCAATTACAAGTCCTAATCAAGGCCAATTTGTTCACCAACCCAAAATCCACCAACACTAACAATAAACCCGATTACTAGCATCACTAAACCCACTTCATGAGTCTAAATGGGTTTATCAACAAATCAAGTTCAAACCCTAACTTTGAATAGCAAAATCAACAATGAAATTCGGAGGTAGAACTTACCAATACCGCCAAAATGATGTCGTTGACGAGTAGAACAACTTTAATGCTTGAGGTTTGACCCGAAACAACCTCCTTCTTCTCCAAATGGAGTTCTCTCTCACTAGAACTCAATCTCACTCTAGGGTTTGAGGATGGGAGTGTTTGATGAGTGAGATGTGATCCAAACTGATCAATGGATCAGTTTTGATGACCCCAAACTGACCCCAAGTGAAAAGACCAAAGTACCCCTCATTTAGACCTTTTAAAAAGGCTGAAAATTGCATCAGACGGGTTCGGCGCGCCGCGCCGAAAGGTGGAGCGCCGCTCCAACCTTCAGGTCAGTTTTCAGTTTCTTGTTTTGGCCATAACTTTTTGACCGTAGCTCCGTTTTCGATGAATCAAATATCGTTGGAAACGTAATAAGATTTCCTTTTCAATGGTAAGGCTTTGAAATATCAACACAAACTTTATTTGGGGTTGAAAAGATACGTACACACCTTGCCACTTCAGACAACGTCCAGTTTCCTTCGGCGTTCGAGCAAGCAACACGTACACTTCATACACGCATCGTACACCATAAATACATTATGTACAATAAATATTTGGGTCTTACACTTACTGGGTTAATCGCACGATCGGACGAAATTCAGTTTAGGATATCCTCGGGTATGAACACAGAGGAGTTGGCAAACCAGTTCGCCACAGAAGAGGATATGACTAACGAGGGTGAGTCCAGATTGAGAAACCCATCAAGGCCACGCACCAGCGTCATCTATTCTCCACCGTACCCACCACCTCAGCCGTGACCATGTTTATTTTGGAACATGCGTATTATTACTTATGCTACATTATCTTTTGTACGCCCAATTTCGGGCATGACTATCTTTATGTTTTAGTGTGTATGGTTTCTTTTAGAATAAATATTGCATGAATAAAACGTCACAAAACAAACGACAATCGAGACCGTACGAGATGGAAGCACGACTTGGAGCAAGGACACTTTGAACAAGGATGACGTCGGTACCAGAATTGAAGGACCAATAATTAGCGCACCATCCGACTACACCATAGGGGAGTACTATGTCTTCATCACCTTTTCAATAGAATCTACGCAAACTACTATACCACTTTAAAAACTAAGTGTGGGATTGGCAACCCCACCAACATAAACTTTTAATAACAAAACGTTTTTTTAAAATCTAAAGTGTGGGATACTCCGTATCCTTAACATTGAGGATAATGTTATTTTAAAGTGTGGGATAGCAAATGTTACACATAATGATTCTTGTAAAATCCTCAAGTTTTTCACAAAATTTAAAACTTTTCGAATTATAAAACGCTAAGGATGATAAAATTCTATAAAAGATCAAAAAAGTTTTTGCTACAAAATAGACAAAAAGGGTAAAACAAGGTTGAAAACTTTTTACGAAAATCAAAATCAATTTTTCAATAGAGCATTGCATAACGAAAGGCGCAATTCGACCTACTATAATTGTTGTGAGGCACTCCCAAATAAGGCTTTATAAAGCACTCATTTTTAGTGCTTCACTATACTTCCGTTGAGTGCGCCGATGTTAATATCTCGGAATCAGAACTTGCTCTTGATCTACATTTCGGAATCACACATTTTGACGAGGATGACTAAGTTAAAACCTCAACTATTCGTGAAGACAAAAACAACCCCCGCTACACACTTACGTTTCCATCTTCACTCCACAAGTTCTTTCACCCTTCTTATCCATTCTACCCGCTCCATAAAAAAATAAATAAATTCCGACAAAATCATTCTTTTTCGGGAAAACCCTCTACAAAATCGCACGAGAAAAATGCCAGAATCTAAGCCAAGTATCAAAGAAGATCACCAAAAGGAGACCTCGAAGAGAAAAGCAAAAGTTGCTTTAAAAAAAAACTAGAGCAAAGTCTCTATGAATAAAGGTTCTGAAAAAAGGAGCAGAACCAGGAACGATTCGAGAAGAAAAACTCCTGGCAGTCAAAAAGAAGGATGCTCACCAAGAATTCCGGACAAAAAGCTCATTGAAATCGATCTTTCAAAAAGAAACTCCTATCTATCAAAACCTTTCGTGAAATGTCCCGTTCTTATTGATTAAAAACGTTCCATATTAATTGATTTCGTTGCGAGGTTTTGACCTCTATATGAGACGTTTTTCAAAGACTGCATTCATTTTAAAACAAACCATAACCTTTATTTCATCAATAAAGGTTTAAAAAGCTTTACGTAGATTATCAAATAATGATAATCTAAAATATCCTGTTTACACACGACCATTACATAATGGTTTACAATACAAATATGTTACAACAAAATAAGTTTCTTGAATGCAGTTTTTACACAATATCATACAAGCATGGACTCCAAATCTCGTCCTTATTTAAGTATGCGACAGCGGAAGCTCTTAATAATCACCTGAGAATAAACATGCTTAAAACGTCAACAAAAATGTTGGTGAGTTATAGGTTTAACCTATATATATCAAATCATAATAATAGACCACAAGATTTCATATTTCAATACACATCCCATACATAGAGATAAAAATCATTCATATGGTGAACACCTGGTAACCAACAATAACAAGATGCATATATAAGAATATCCCCATCATTCCGGGACACCCTTCGGATATGATATAAATTTCGAAGTACTAAAGCATCCGGTACTTTGGATGGGGTTTGTTAGGCCCAATAGATCTATCTTTAGGATTCGCGTCAATTAGGGTGTCTGTTCCCTAATTCTTAGATTACCAGACTTAATAAAAAGGGGCATATTCGATTTCGATAATTCAACCATAGAATGTAGTTTCACGTACTTGTGTCTATTTTGTAAATCATTTATAAAACCTGCATGTATTCTCATCCCAAAAATATTAGATTTTAAAAGTGGGACTATAACTCACTTTCACAGATTTTTACTTCGTCGGGAAGTAAGACTTGGCCACTGTTGATTCACGAACCTATAACAATATATACATATATATTAAAGTATGTTCAAAATATATTTACAACACTTTTAATATATTTTGATGTTTTAAGTTTATTAAGTCAGCTGTCCTCGTTAGTAACCTATAACTAGTTGTCCACAGTTAGGTGTACAGAAATAAATCGATAAATATTATCTTGAATCAATCCACGACCCAGTGTATACGTATCTCAGTATTGATCACAACTCAAACTATATATATTTTGGAATCAACCTCAACCCTGTATAGCTAACTCCAACATTCACATATAGAGTGTCTATGGTTGTTCCGAAATATATATAGATGTGTCGACATGATAGGTCGAAACATTGTATACGTGTCTATGGTATCTCAAGATTACATAATATACAATACAAGTTGATTAAGTTATGGTTGGAATAGATTTGTTACCAATTTTCACGTAGCTAAAATGAGAAAAATTATCCAATCTTGTTTTACCCATAACTTCTTCATTTTAAATCCGTTTTGAGTGAATCAAATTGCTATGGTTTCATATTGAACTCTATTTTATGAATCTAAACAGAAAAAGTATAGGTTTATAGTCGGAAAAATAAGTTACAAGTCGTTTTTGTAAAGGTAGTCATTTCAGTCGAAAGAACGACGTCTAGATGACCATTTTAGAAAACATACTTCCACTTTGAGTTTAACCATAATTTTTGGATATAGTTTCATGTTCATAATAAAAATCATTTTCTCAGAATAACAACTTTTAAATCAAAGTTTATCATAGTTTTTAATTAACTAACCCAAAACAGCCCGCGGTGTTACTACGACGGCGTAAATCCGGTTTTACGGTGTTTTTCGTGTTTCCAGGTTTTAAATCATTAAGTTAGCATATCATATAGATATAGAACATGTGTTTAGTTGATTTTAAAAGTCAAGTTAGAAGGATTAACTTTTGTTTGCGAACAAGTTTAGAATTAACTAAACTATGTTCTAGTGATTACAAGTTTAAACCTTCGAATAAGATAGCTTTATATGTATGAATCGAATGATGTTATGAACATCATTACTACCTTAAGTTCCTTGGATGAACCTACTGGAAAAGAGAAAAATGGATCTAGCTTCAATGGATCCTTGGATGGCTCAAAGTTCTTGAAGCAAAATCATGACACGAAAACAAGTTCAAGTAAGATCATCACTTGAAATAAGATTGTTATAGTTATAGAAATTGAACCAAAGTTTGAATATGATTATTACCTTGTATTAGAATGATAACCTACTGTAAGAAACAAAGATTTCTTGAGGTTGGATGATCACCTTACAAGATTGGAAGTGAGCTAGCAAACTTGAAAGTATTCTTGATTTTATGAAACTAGAACTTTTGGAATTTATGAAGAACACTTAGAACTTGAAGATAGAACTTGAGAGAGTTCAATTAGATGAAGAAAATTGAAGAATGAAAGTGTTTGTAGGTGTTTTTGGTCGTTGGTGTATGGATTAGATATAAAGGATATGTAATTTTGTTTTCATGTAAATAAGTCATGAATGATTACTCATATTTTTGTAATCTTATGAGATATTTCATGCTAGTTGCCAAATGATGGTTCCCACATGTGTTAGGTGACTCACATGGGCTGCTAAGAGCTGATCATTGGAGTGTATATACCAATAGTACATACATCTAAAAGCTGTGTATTGTACGAGTACGAATACGGGTGCATACGAGTAGAATTGTTGATGAAACTGAACGAGGAAGTAATTGTAAGCATTTTTGTTAAGTAGAAGTATTTTGATAAGTGTATTGAAGTCTTTCAAAAGTGTATAAATACATATTAAAACACTACATGTATATACATTTTAACTGAGTCGTTAAGTCATCGTTAGTCGTTACATGTAAGTGTTGTTTTTAAACCTTTAGGTTAACGGTCTTGTTAAATGTTGTTAACCCAATGTTTATAATATCAAATGAGATTTTAAATTATTATATTATCATGATATTATCATGTATGAATATCTCTTAATATGATATATATACATTAAATGTCTTTACAACGATAATCGTTACATATATGTCTCGTTTAAAAATCATTAAGTTAGTAGTCTTGTTTTTACATATGTAGTTCATTGTTAATATACTTAATGATATGTTTACTTATCATAGTATCATGTTAACTATATATATATCCATATATATGTCATCATATAGTTTTTACAAGTTTTAACGTTCGTGAATCACCGGTCAACTTGGGTGGTCAATTGTCTATATGAAACCTATTTCAATTAATCAAGTCTTAACAAGTTTGATTGCTTAACATGTTGGAAACATTTAATCATGTAAATATCAATCTCAATTAATATATATAAACATGGAAAAGTTCGGGTCACTACAGTACCTACCCGTTAAATAAATTTCGTCCCGAAATTTTAAGCTGTTGAAGGTGTTGACGAATCTTCTGGAAATAGATGCGGGTATTTCTTCTTCATCTGATCTTCACGCTCCCAGGTGAACTCGGGTCCTCTACGAGCATTCCATCGAACCTTAACAATTGGTATCTTGTTTTGCTTAAGTCTTTTAACCTCACGATCCATTATTTCGACGGGTTCTTCGATGAATTGAAGTTTTTCGTTGATTTGGATTTCATCTAACGGAATAGTGAGATCTTCTTTAGCAAAACATTTCTTCAAATTTGAGACGTGGAAAGTGTTATGTACAGCTGCGAGTTGTTGAGGTAACTCAAGTCGGTAAGCTACTGGTCCGACACGATCAATAATCTTGAATGGTCCAATATACCTTGGATTTAATTTCCCTCGTTTACCAAATCGAACAACGCCTTTCCAAGGTGCAACTTTAAGCATGACCATCTCTCCAATTTCAAATTCTATATCTTTTCTTTTAATGTCAGCGTAGCTCTTTTGTCGACTTTGGGCGGTTTTCAACCGTTGTTGAATTTGGATGATCTTCTCGGTAGTTTCTTGTATAATCTCCGGACCCGTAATCTGTCTATCCCCCACTTCACTCCAACAAATCGGAGACCTGCACTTTCTACCATAAAGTGCTTCAAACGGCGCCATCTCAATGCTTGAATGGTAGCTGTTGTTGTAGGAAAATTCTGCTAACGGTAGATGTCGATCCCAACTGTTTCCGAAATCAATAACACATGCTCGTAGCATGTCTTCAAGCGTTTGTATCGTCCTTTCGCTCTGCCCATCAGTTTGTGGATGATAGGCAGTACTCATGTCTAGACGAGTTCCTAATGCTTGCTGTAATGTCTGCCAGAATCTTGAAATAAATCTGCCATCCCTATCAGAGATAATAGAGATTGGTATTCCATGTCTGGAGACGACTTCCTTCAAATACAGTCGTGCTAACTTCTCCATCTTGTCATCTTCTCTTATTGGTAGGAAGTGTGCTGATTTGGTGAGACGATCAACTATTACCCAAATAGTATCAAAACCACTTGCAGTCCTTGGCAATTTAGTGATGAAATCCATGGTAATGTTTTCCCATTTCCATTCCGGGATTTCGGGTTGTTGAAGTAGACCTGATGGTTTCTGATGCTCAGCTTTGACCTTAGAACACGTCAAACATTCTCCTACGTATTTAGCAACATCGGCTTTCATACCCGGCCACCAAAAATGTTTCTTGAGATCCTTGTACATCTTCCCCGTTCCAGGATGTATTGAGTATCTGGTTTTATGAGCTTCTCTAAGTACCATTTCTCTCATATCTCCAAATTTTGGTACCCAAATCCTTTCAGCCCTATACCGGGTTCTGTCTTCCCGAATATTAAGATGCTTCTCCGATCCTTTGGGTATTTCATCCTTTAAATTTCCCTCTTTTAAAACTCCTTGTTGCGCCTCCTTTATTTGAGTAGTAATGTTATTATGAATCATTATATTCATAGATTTTACTCGAATGGGTTCTCTATCCTTCCTGCTTAAGGCATCGGCTACCACATTTGCCTTCCCCGGGTGGTAACGAATCTCAAAATCGTAATCATTCAATAATTCAATCCACCTACGCTGCCTCATATTCAGTTGTTTCTGATTAAATATGTGTTGAAGACTTTTGTGGTCGGTATATATAATACTTTTGACCCCATATAAGTAGTGCCTCCAAGTCTTTAATGCAAAAACAACCGCGCCTAATTCCAAATCATGCGTCGTATAATTTTGTTCGTGAATCTTCAATTGTCTAGACGCATAAGCAATCACCTTCGTTCGTTGCATTAATACACAACCGAGACCTTGCTTTGATGCGTCACAATAAATCACAAAATCATCATTCCCTTCAGGCAATGACAATATAGGTGCCGTAGTTAGCTTTTTCTTCAATAACTGAAACGCTTTCTCTTGTTCATCATTCCATTCAAATTTCTTCCCTTTATGCGTTAATGCAGTCAAGGGTTTTGCTATTCTGGAAAAGTCTTGGATGAACCTTCTGTAGTAACCAGCTAGTCCTAAAAACTGGCGTATGTGTTTCGGAGTTTTCGGGGTTTCCCACTTTTCAACAGTTTCTATCTTTGCCGGATCCACCTTAATACCTTCTTTGTTCACTATGTGACCGAGGAATTGAACTTCTTCCAACCAAAATGCACACTTTGAAAACTTAGCGTACAATTCTTCCTTCCTCAATACTTCTAACACCTTTCTCAAATGTTCACCGTGTTCTTGGTCATTCTTTGAGTAAATAAGTATGTCATCAATGAAAACAATGACAAACTTGTCAAGGTATGGTCCACACACTCGGTTCATAAGGTCCATGAACACAGCTGGTGCATTAGTTAAACCAAACGGCATGACCATAAACTCGTAATGACCGTAACGTGTTCTGAAAGCAGTCTTTGGAATATCATCTTCTTTCACCCGCATTTGATGATACCCGGAACGTAAGTCAATCTTTGAATAAACAGACGAGCCTTGTAGTTGATCAAATAAGTCGTCGATTCTCGGTAGTGGGTAGCGGTTCTTGATGGTAAGTTTGTTCAACTCTCGGTAGTCGATACACAACCTGAATGTACCATCTTTCTTCTTGACAAACAAAACAGGAGCTCCCCACGGTGATGTGCTTGGTCGAATGAAACCACGCTCTAAAAGTTCTTGTAATTGGCTTTGCAGTTCTTTCATCTCGCTGGGTGCGAGTCTGTAAGGAGCACGAGCTATTGGTGCAGCTCCTGGTACAAGATCTATTTGAAATTCAACGGATCGATGTGGGGGTAATCCCGGTAATTCTTTCGGAAATACATCGGGAAATTCTTTTGCAATGGGAACATCATTGATGCTCTTTTCTTCAGTTTGTACTTTCTCGACGTGTGCTAGAATAGCATAGCAACCTTTTCTTATTAGTTTTTGTGCCTTTAAATTACTAATAAGATGTAGCTTCGTGTTGCCCTTTTCTCCGTACACCATTAAGGGTTTTCCTTTTTCTCGTATAATGCGAATTGCATTTTTGTAACAAACGATCTCCGCTTTCACTTCTTTCAACCAGTCCATACCGATTATCACATCAAAACTCCCTAACTCTACTGGTATCAAATCAATCTTAAATGTTTCGCTAACCAGTTTAATTTCTCGATTCCGACATATATTATCTGCTGAAATTAATTTACCATTTGCTAATTCGAGTAAAAATTTACTATCCAAAGGCGTCAATGGACAACTTAATTTAGCACAAAAATCTCTACTCATATAGCTTCTATCCGCACCCGAATCAAATAAAACGTAAGCAGATTTATTGTCAATAAGAAACGTACCCGTAACAAGCTCCGGGTCTTCCTGTGCCTCTACCGCATTAATATTGAAAACTCTTCCACGGCCTTGTCCATTCGTGTTCTCCTGGTTCGGGCAATTTCTAATAATGTGGCCTGGTTTTCCACATTTATAACAAACTACATTGGCATAACTTGCTCCGACACTACTTGCTCCGCCATTACTCGTTCCGACACCATTTGTTCCTTTCGTTCTATTAACCCCTGGTCCGTAGACCTCACACTTCGCCGCGCTATGACCATTTCTTTTACACTTGTTGCAAAATTTGGTGCAGAACCCCGAATGATTCTTTTCACACCTTTGGCATAGTTGCTTCTGATTGTTGTTGTTGTTGCGGTTATTATTGTTGTTGGGATGATTGTTGTAGTTGCTGCTGTTGTTGTTGTTGTTGTTGTTGTTGTTGTTGTTGGGCCGTTTGTTGTAGTTGCGATTGTTGGGATAATTATTGCGATTATTGTTGTAATTGCTGTTGTTGTTGTATTGGTGATTCTTATCACCGTTTTCCTCCCACTTTCTTTTGACTTGCTTCACATTGGCCTCTTCAGCAGTCTGTTCTTTAATTCTTTCTTCAATCTGGTTCACTAGTTTGTGAGCCATTCTACATGCCTGTTGTATGGAGGCGGGCTCGTGTGAACTTATATCTTCTTGGATTCTTTCCGGTAATCCTTTCACAAACGCGTCGATCTTCTCTTCCTCATCTTCGAATGCTCCCGGACACAATAGGCACAATTCTGTGAATCGTCTTTCGTACGTGGTAATATCAAATCCTTGGGTTCGTAACCCTTTAAGTTCTGTCTTGAGCTTATTGACCTCGGTTCTGGGACGGTACTTCTCGTTCATCAAGTGCTTGAATGCTGACCACGGTAGTGCGTACGCATCGTCTTGTCCCACTTGCTCTAGATAGGTATTCCACCATGTTAACGCAGAACCTGTGAAGGTATGCGTAGCGTACTTCACTTTGTCCTCTTCAGTACACTTACTTATGGCAAACACCGATTCGACCTTCTCGGTCCACCGTTTCAATCCGATCGGTCCTTCGGTTCCATCAAATTCCAAAGGTTTGCAGGCAGTGAATTCTTTGTAGGTGCATCCTACACGATTTCCTGTACTGCTAGATCCAAGGTTATTGTTGGTATGTAGCGCAGCCTGTACTGCGGCTATGTTTGAAGCTAGAAAAGTACGGAATTCCTCTTCATTCATATTCACGGGGTGTCGAGTAGTCGGTGCCATTTCCTTCAAAATAGTTAAATGGAACAAGTTAATCATACAGAATATTAAGAGTAGTTAATAGTATTTCGTAGCATAATATGAACTCATTTATAAAAGCTTTTTCTTCATATTAGCGTTTTATAAGTTTAAATTCGGGTAGTACCTACCCGTTAAGTTCATACTTAGTAGCTAATATACAATTCAACTACTACAATTCTATATGAAAAACTGATTATAATAATATTTCGCGTTCAAACTTTTATACAATATTTTACAAACTTACAATACCGCTTATTTTACATAAAGCATGAAATATAGCACACAATAACTTTGATACAAGATAGTTGTGAAGACAATTCTAGCTAGTACACAAGTCGTTCAGCAAAGGCAATAAAGACACGTAATTCATACGTCCAGAAACAAGTCATGCATTCTGGTTTTACTAGGACTACTTCCCATCCTTGGTCTTGTGCAACATAACCGTTATGGCCGTTGATAAGACAGCGTGTTGTAACGTCATCAAAGGGACGAGGGTTACGTAATGTCCAACAGTCCCGTAATAATCTAAAAACCTCATTTCTTACCCCAATTACCGACTCCGTCACTTGTGGAAACGTTTTGTTTAATAGTTGTAGCCCGATGTTCTTGTTCTCACTTTGGTGAGAAGCGAACATTACTAATCCGTAAGCATAACATGCTTCTTTATGTTGCATGTTAGCCGCTTTTTCTAAATCACGAAGTCCAATATTCGGATATATTGAGTCAAAATAATTTCTTAACCCGTTGCGTAAAATAGCATTTGGGTTCCCCGCAATATATGCGTCAAAGTAAACACATCGTAACTTATGGGTTTCCCAATGTGATATCCCCCATCTTTCAAACGAAAGTCTCTTATAAACCAAGACATTCTTGGAACGTTCTTCGAATGTCTTACAAACTGATCTCGCCTTAAATAGTTGTGCCGAAGAATTCTGGCCGACTCTAGACAAGATTTCATCAATCATGTCTCCGGGTAGGTCTCTTAAAATATTGGGTTGTCTATCCATTTTGTGTTTTTAAACTGTAAAATAGACAAGAGTTAGATTCATAAAAAAAATACTTATTAATACAAGCAATTTTTACATATATCATAAAGCATAAGAACACTATATTCCATATATTACACCACACGAATACAACTATCTTATTCCGACTCACTCGTTTCTTCTTCTTCGGTTTTGGTTCGTTTTGCCAAGTTTCTAGGGATATATGATGTTCCCCTAATACGAGCCGTCGTTGTCCACATTGGTTTAGAAAAACCTGGTGGTTTAGAGGTTCCCAGGTCATTGTTACAACTTAAGGACTTCGGGGGTTGACGATACATATAAAGTTCATCGGGGTTGGAATTAGATTTCTCTATTTTTATGCCCTTTCCCTTATTATTTTCTTTTGCCTTTTTAAATTCAGTTGGGGTAATTTCTATAACATCATCGGAATTCTCGTCGGAATCCGATTCATCGGAGAATTGGTAATCCTCCCAATATTTTGCTTCCTTGGCGGAAACACCATTGACCATAATTAACTTTGGTCGGTTGGTTGAGGATTTTCTTTTACTTAACCGTTTTATTATTTCCCCCACCGGTTCTATTTCTTCATCCGGTTCTGATTCTTCTTCCGGTTCCGATTCTTCTTCCGGTTCCGACTCTTCTTCCGGTTCCTCTTCGGGAACTTGTGAATCAGTCCACAAATCATTCCAATTTACATTTGACTCTTCATTATTATTAGGTGAGTCAATGGGACTTGTTCTAGAGGTAGACATCTATCACATAATATCAAACACGTTAAGAGATTAATATATCACATAATATTCATATGTTAAAAATATATAGTTTCCAACAAAAATGTTAAGCAATCATTTTTAAAGAAAACACGGTCGAAGTCCAGACTCACTAATGCATCCTAACAAACTCGATAAGACACACTAATGCAAATTTTCTGGTTCTCTAAGACCAACGCTCTGATACCAACTGAAATGTCCCGTTCTTATTGATTAAAAACGTTCCATATTAATTGATTTCGTTGCGAGGTTTTGACCTCTATATGAGACGTTTTTCAAAGACTGCATTCATTTTAAAACAAACCATAACCTTTATTTCATCAATAAAGGTTTAAAAAGCTTTACGTAGATTATCAAATAATGATAATCTAAAATATCCTGTTTACACACGACCATTACATAATGGTTTACAATACAAATATGTTACAACAAAATAAGTTTCTTGAATGCAGTTTTTACACAATATCATACAAGCATGGACTCCAAATCTCGTCCTTATTTAAGTATGCGACAGCGGAAGCTCTTAATAATCACCTGAGAATAAACATGCTTAAAACGTCAACAAAAATGTTGGTGAGTTATAGGTTTAACCTATATATATCAAATCATAATAATAGACCACAAGATTTCATATTTCAATACACATCCCATACATAGAGATAAAAATCATTCATATGGTGAACACCTGGTAACCAACAATAACAAGATGCATATATAAGAATATCCCCATCATTCCGGGACACCCTTCGGATATGATATAAATTTCGAAGTACTAAAGCATCCGGTACTTTGGATGGGGTTTGTTAGGCCCAATAGATCTATCTTTAGGATTCGCGTCAATTAGGGTGTCTGTTCCCTAATTCTTAGATTACCAGACTTAATAAAAAGGGGCATATTCGATTTCGATAATTCAACCATAGAATGTAGTTTCACGTACTTGTGTCTATTTTGTAAATCATTTATAAAACCTGCATGTATTCTCATCCCAAAAATATTAGATTTTAAAAGTGGGACTATAACTCACTTTCACAGATTTTTACTTCGTCGGGAAGTAAGACTTGGCCACTGTTGATTCACGAACCTATAACAATATATACATATATATTAAAGTATGTTCAAAATATATTTACAACACTTTTAATATATTTTGATGTTTTAAGTTTATTAAGTCAGCTGTCCTCGTTAGTAACCTATAACTAGTTGTCCACAGTTAGGTGTACAGAAATAAATCGATAAATATTATCTTGAATCAATCCACGACCCAGTGTATACGTATCTCAGTATTGATCACAACTCAAACTATATATATTTTGGAATCAACCTCAACCCTGTATAGCTAACTCCAACATTCACATATAGAGTGTCTATGGTTGTTCCGAAATATATATAGATGTGTCGACATGATAGGTCGAAACATTGTATACGTGTCTATGGTATCTCAAGATTACATAATATACAATACAAGTTGATTAAGTTATGGTTGGAATAGATTTGTTACCAATTTTCACGTAGCTAAAATGAGAAAAATTATCCAATCTTGTTTTACCCATAACTTCTTCATTTTAAATCCGTTTTGAGTGAATCAAATTGCTATGGTTTCATATTGAACTCTATTTTATGAATCTAAACAGAAAAAGTATAGGTTTATAGTCGGAAAAATAAGTTACAAGTCGTTTTTGTAAAGGTAGTCATTTCAGTCGAAAGAACGACGTCTAGATGACCATTTTAGAAAACATACTTCCACTTTGAGTTTAACCATAATTTTTGGATATAGTTTCATGTTCATAATAAAAATCATTTTCTCAGAATAACAACTTTTAAATCAAAGTTTATCATAGTTTTTAATTAACTAACCCAAAACAGCCCGCGGTGTTACTACGACGGCGTAAATCCGGTTTTACGGTGTTTTTCGTGTTTCCAGGTTTTAAATCATTAAGTTAGCATATCATATAGATATAGAACATGTGTTTAGTTGATTTTAAAAGTTAAGTTAGAAGGATTAACTTTTGTTTGCGAACAAGTTTAGAATTAACTAAACTATGTTCTAGTGATTACAAGTTTAAACCTTCGAATAAGATAACTTTATATGTATGAATCGAATGATGTTATGAACATCATTACTACCTTAAGTTCCTTGGATGAACCTACTGGAAAAGAGAAAAATGGATCTAGCTTCAATGGATCCTTGGATGGCTCAAAGTTCTTGAAGCAAAATCATGACACGAAAACAAGTTCAAGTAAGATCATCACTTGAAATAAGATTGTTATAGTTATAGAAATTGAACCAAAGTTTGAATATGATTATTACCTTGTATTAGAATGATAACCTACTGTAAGAAACAAAGATTTCTTGAGGTTGGATGATCACCTTACAAGATTGGAAGTGAGCTAGCAAACTTGAAAGTATTCTTGATTTTATGAAACTAGAACTTTTGGAATTTATGAAGAACACTTAGAACTTGAAGATAGAACTTGAGAGAGTTCAATTAGATGAAGAAAATTGAAGAATGAAAGTGTTTGTAGGTGTTTTTGGTCGTTGGTGTATGGATTAGATATAAAGGATATGTAATTTTGTTTTCATGTAAATAAGTCATGAATGATTACTCATATTTTTGTAATCTTATGAGATATTTCATGCTAGTTGCCAAATGATGGTTCCCACATGTGTTAGGTGACTCACATGGGCTGCTAAGAGCTGATCATTGGAGTGTATATACCAATAGTACATACATCTAAAAGCTGTGTATTGTACGAGTACGAATACGGGTGCATACGAGTAGAATTGTTGATGAAACTGAACGAGGATGTAATTGTAAGCATTTTTGTTAAGTAGAAGTATTTTGATAAGTGTATTGAAGTCTTTCAAAAGTGTATAAATACATATTAAAACACTACATGTATATACATTTTAACTGAGTCGTTAAGTCATCGTTAGTCGTTACATGTAAGTGTTGTTTTTAAACCTTTAGGTTAACGGTCTTGTTAAATGTTGTTAACCCAATGTTTATAATATCAAATGAGATTTTAAATTATTATATTATCATGATATTATCATGTATGAATATCTCTTAATATGATATATATACATTAAATGTCTTTACAACGATAATCGTTACATATATGTCTCGTTTAAAAATCATTAAGTTAGTAGTCTTGTTTTTACATATGTAGTTCATTGTTAATATACTTAATGATATGTTTACTTATCATAGTATCATGTTAACTATATATATATCCATATATATGTCATCATATAGTTTTTACAAGTTTTAACGTTCGTGAATCACCGGTCAACTTGGGTGGTCAATTGTCTATATGAAACCTATTTCAATTAATCAAGTCTTAACAAGTTTGATTGCTTAACATGTTGGAAACATTTAATCATGTAAATATCAATCTCAATTAATATATATAAACATGGAAAAGTTCGGGTCACTACATTTCGCACCCTAGAAACTTCTAAACCCCCCATCCCTTCACAATTCGAGCTGAGTCGATAACTGAAAATTCTCGCAAATAAGTGATGGAGATTTGAGTCTTGATCAAGCATATGACGAAGAATGTAAGCATGACTGGCAAAGAGTGACTTCATTTCTGAGAACTATAAGGCACCCTAAACACTTTAGTGAAATAAGTGACCCGAGTGAGGTATCCTCAGTTATGTAACCTCCTCTCATGCTTGCGGGAAAAAATTCGAGAATAGCAAAAAGAATAAAAACTAAGTTTTCGCTCTTCTGTCTTGAGGAACAAAAATAGCTTGATCACTATGAAATAAAATCCTCGCTGTTTTAAGCTCAGAAGTTTGTTTGAGGACAAGCAAAGTCTAAGTGTGGGATATTTGATATCGGCTAAAAAGTCACGTTTTTACCCTCGATATTGAGTCCCAAAAAGCATAAAGTTCAGAGATTTGTCGGCAAAATAATTGCTTTTTCGGTTAAATTTGTAGGTAAAGTCGTTACGAAGACGATGCAAAAAGAATCAAGCGAAACGGAGCTAAAACGAAGATTCTAGAGCGAAAACGGTGAAAGACAAGAAATCAAGTTATGATCCAGTGAATCAAGGCTAACCAGACCAAAAAAGGCCTGCCAGTATGTAAATGGCCTGTCAAATATGGCCCACTAAACGGCCTGCCATACGGCCTGCCAAGCAAACGGCCTGCCAAATACGGGCCACCAAACGGGCTGCCGTACGGCCTGCCAGCCGTTTTCTGGCAATTTCCTAGTCTATTTAAAGGGTTTTTTGTCATCCATTTTCCACACACCTCTCTTCACTCTCTCACTACAATACACTTTCTCCCACTAGAGCTTTCAAGGCCTTCTCACCTCCGAGCGGGAAATTAAGTACCCGGAGGCGAACGCCGAAGATTGTACTAGGAGCGGTTTAGAGGTTGACAGCACTTGTAATGGTCCAGATCTCGTCTATAAACGGTGAACGCTTTCCTTAATTTAATAAAGTTATTATCTTGAGTTACTTTCACCTTGCATGATTTCCTATCTGTTACAATTGTTTATCATGTGTTGAATATGTTATCTGAAACTTATCATATTGTTATGCTGAAACCTTGACGATATAGAAGTTTAATTTACGGATCACCCTTTTTTGCTTATTCACGTGGCTATAACCTAGTATTAGGACTTGATCAACCCTAGGATACAAGGTAAGTAGTTATGTGTGCTTAACATCACAATAGGGATATAGTACCTACATACGAATAACCATTTATTTGTCATAGAAGAGCTGCCCATTTAGGTTGTAATTAGAGTTAGCAATAGAGAGTTCAGTGAACACTAGCTTACTAAGAAGCATGATTCGCGTCAAAAGTAATGTTCTTGAGATGTTGTAAGATGATCCGGGGTTGAATAAGTAATCGCAAAGGAGAGACTTCTATCCCAGTTAACAGTACCTTAGAATATCTAAGATTGCACATGTTAATGTTAAGGCATAGCATAGTGATTGAGTGGTAGGATATTGCTTTAGTTAGACCAACTAGGATTAAGAAAAGCTGAGACTTTCCTTTATGGGTAGACCACTTTGTTCATGTACCTAGGATCCATTCCATAAGGTCGTTTAAACCTTTTAGGTTAACGTTGGGAGTATGGATATCCGTCTTAGCCAGAATCTTCAAGGCCTAAAGTCTTAGTGACAAATCAGTTAGGATCATAGCCCAGTTGATTGAGGTTTAGTGTTTATCCTAGGAAGTTGAACTCTTGCGATAATTCCCCTTCAGGATTCTATTCTTCATACCTATCTATCTTTACTTTTATAGTTAAATTACTATTCTACTTAGTTAAACTTAATCTATCACCTCTTATCATTAGGGTTAACTATATAGGCACTTTTATCCCACGTTACTGAGCAAACATACAAAAATACAAACCTGAGTTATATTTAACACTTACTCGTAAAAAGGAAGAAAAGTAGGTGAGTTATAGCTAGGAACCCAGCTAAATATAAATAATAAAACTAATACTCTCTTTTGGTAGCTAAATTCTGACGTGTTGCGAACTAACGACACCGCACAAATAAACCGTCCATTTTGGCCATACCAGTGGTAGAGAGTTCCTGAGTAATGCAGAGCAATCTTCACTCAGTGGGATTTTGTTAGAGTCTGGTATCCTCTCCTTTGTAGAAAGAAGCCTTCGAATGTATCTCTTCTGGTTGGGAACTTTATAGTGTCTAGGAATCTCCCATCAAGTTTGAAGGAATCAAGCTTGGATGGTTCTTCTTGTAGCCTTCCAGGATAGGGTACGCGAACTAGAGTTTCAGGGGTCAGCTTCTGAGTATACGTCGATTTGTTCTTGAGCCTGGCTGACCTTCTCTGTGGTTCTTCCTCTGGGATTACGGAATCCATTTACTTTGCTTCTTCTATGTGGGGATTTTGGATAGCATTACTTGGAAATCTTCCCTGCGGTCGGGTTTCAAGGCGTTGTGATAACTGTCCGAGCTGCGCTTCCAGACTTTTGAGCAGAGCCAATTGATTTCTCATTAGTATCTCCGTCTGATCTTGCCTGGTTGCAGTTCTCTGATTTAGCTGTTGTTGACCTTGACTGAACTGAGTCAACTGATCATCAGCTCTGAGAGTGGGGTTAGTCGCTTTTGTAATCTGGGTGGTAGGGGAATTTTCCTCAACTGGGGGAACAGTGAGTGAAAGTGGTTGATCGTAGGTCAATTGAGATTGTTGGGTTGGATAAGGTGGATAGCGATAGCAGAAAGGTTAGTTGCTTCGCTGAAATTGATTAACCCTAGGTGGTTGATTGAATGCGGGATTTGGTGGACGAGCTGGGTATTGGACGTAATAGACTGAACCGTCAGGGTTTTCGTACTCAACTTGGTATTGTTCAGAAGGTTACGGGTTGGTACAATTAACACAAGCCTGAGCTTGGTTGACCTGCTGCGGCTGCGTCTTCAATTCTCTGAGTTGTTTAGCAAGAGATTCCATCTTATCCGTGAGGGATTTAATGGCCTCCGTTTGATTGTTAAGTGCTGAGAGTGGGGCAGATGATGAAGTTGTTTCACCACTGTTCCAGTCATGATGATGCATTGTCATGTTCTCGAGCAACTCCCATGCTTCGTCTGCGGTTTGGTTCATCAGATTTCCTTGAGTTGCTGCATCGATCGTCGTCCTATGATTTACCGTAAGAACATTGTAGAAGGTACAGATTTGGGCTGACCGTTCTAGCTGGTGATTAGGGCATTTCTTCAGCAGAGTTTTGAATTGCTCCCATGCAGTGTAAAGAGATTCATCATAACTTTGTTTGAAGTTAATGATGTCATTCTTTAGTTAGGTTTGTTTGGAAGGAGGGAAATATTTTGTTAGGAATTTAGTAGCCATCTCCGTCCATGACGTGATGGAATCTTTTTCCAGTCCTTCGAACCATGTATGTGCATGATGAGTGAGAGATTAGGGGAACAAGTATAGCCGGACTATATCTTGTCCTATCCCTGGCTGCTTGTAGGAGTTCGAAAGAGATATGAATTTATCAAGGTGAGAATTAGGATCGTCATTCGGTAATCCATGAAACTGACAGCTATTCTGGATGAGCTGGATGATGTGATGTTTTAACTCAAACGAGTGCCCTTGAATCTCCTGAAATCTGATCAGTCCTCCCCGACCTTCAATCGAGGGTTTGGTATTTTCTGCTAAAGTAATGCCTAACGCCATTCGATTTCTGATTCGTGCTTTCTTGCGTGCTTTAGAGATTATTGCGTCTGGATCAGGTACGAATAACAATGGCCCTGGTCTAGATCGGGTTTGGGTCATACACTGGGTATGCCTTTTCGTTTTTAATTTTTAGCAAATAAACTTAATTCTAAAGTAATCTAAAGTAAGCTAAACTTAGTCTAAGGTAGTCTAATTCTGAAGTAATTTAATTTAATCTAAAGTAATCTAATTTAACTATCCTATGGTTGAATATGTTTTTGGTTCTGGCTACTGATTCACTGGTATTTCGGTAACAGAGCTCCACACGAACTATTCAACAAACCAAGTGGCTAGGCCGACTACGGAGAGGCAGGATCCTTTTGGTCCCAATATAATTGGCGACTGTTCGGAAAATCCAACAACCAAGTCCGTGTATAATTGTCTTTCTTAGACACGAGTAAATGCTTGTGAATGAGTTTGATAGAGAGTAGTATTGCCTGATACCAGTTCCCCGGCAGCGGCTCCAAAAACTAGGCTCCCTCTTGATATGGCCGAAACAGACAGTTTTATTTTGCGCGATGTCATCGGGTCGCGGCGCGTCAGAGCCTGCCACCAAGAGGGAGGTACTTGTTTTAAATTTATATTTAGCGGGGCCTAAATCGTACTACTCCTTATTATGAGTAAGGGAAGTATGACCTAGAGTCGTATATTTGAGATATCAATAGAATCGAACCTATATTTAAGCCTAAGATAGTTATGACGGAGTAGTGGCTGAAAGAACCCGTTCATATATATTATAAACGATTCACAATAGTTGATTACATTGCGAGGTATTTGACCTCTATATGATACATTTTACAAACATTGCATTCGTTTTTAAAAGACAATCTTTCTTTACATCAAAAATTGACAGGCATGCATACCATTTCATAATATTCACTATCCAACTATAAATTGATTTAATAATAATCTTTGATGAACTCAATGACTCGAATGCAACGTTCTTCGAAATATGCTATGAAAGACTCCAAGTAATATCTTTAAAATGAGCAAATGCACAGCGGAAGATTTCTTTAACACCTGAGAATAAACATGCTTTAAAGTGTCAACCAAAAGGTTGGTGAGTTCATTAGTTTATCATAATTATTTATTTCCATCATTTTATTAGACCACAAGAATTTCATTTCCAGTTCTCATAAATATACGTCCCATGCATAGAGACAAAAAAATAATCATTCATATGGTGAACACCTGGTAACCGACATTAACTAGATACATATAAGAATATCCCCTATCATTCCGGGATCCTCCTTCGGACATGATATAATTTCGAAGTACTAAAGCATCCGGTACTTTGGATGGGGTTTGTTAGGCCCAATAGATCTATCTTTAGGATTCGCGTCAATTAGGGTGTCTGTTCCCTAATTCTTAGATTACCAGACTTTAATAAAAAAAGGGCATATTCGATTTCGATAATTCAACCATAGAATGTAGTTTCAATTACTTGTGTCTATTTCGTCAAACATTTATAAAAGCGCATGTATTCTCAGTCCCAAAAATATAAAGGGTAAAAAGGCAAATGAAACTCACCATACTGTATTTCGTAGTAAAAATACATATAACGTCATTGAACAAGTGCAAGGTTGGCCCCGGATTCACGAACCTAAATTAATTATATATATTTATGTATTGGTCAATATTTGTCTAACAAATTAGATCAAGTCATAGTGTACCACAATCCTAATGCTCGAGACTAATATGCAAAAGTCAACAAAAGTAAATTTGACTCAAAATAATTTCCAAAAATCTATACATATTTAATATATAGTTTAAATATCGTCGTTTTATATTTTTAAATATTTTTAAAAGATTTATTAGAGTAAATAATATAATTTATTTATTAATAAATAAAATTTTATATTATATTTATATAATAAAATATACTTTTATATATATTAAGTAATAAAATTTATAGCGTTCATTTAATATTATAAAGATAATATGATAGGTATTATTAAAGTAAGTTATTACACGTAGTAAAATATGTTTGTATCAAATATTTATTTGATAAAATAATATCTATAATGATAGTAAGTAAAAGTTGTATTATTTTGTAATAATAATTATTATTATAAAAATATCAATATTTATAATTACTAAGATGACATTATGATAAACGATAATTCTAATTATGATAACTTTAATATTTACGATAATTTTTAATATTATCTTTAAAATAATAATTCTATTTAAAATAATAATAATAATAATATTTTATAGTAACAATGACATTTCTATTAAAATGATAATTTTTGTTAAAATGATAGTTTTAATACTAACGATAATTTTAATAATAATAGTAATGATAAAAATAATAAGAACGATAATTTTATCTAAATCAATATCTTATAATATTTTAATTTCATCATGATACTCTTACCCATTATTTCTTAATCGTTTCATTTAATTGCTTTTAATCGTAATAATGATAATAATAGTAATCAAAATAATTAGGTGTTACAAATATTAGTTTTAATTACACTAATATTAATAATGATAGTTACTATAACATTATTAGCGATAATACTAATAATTATCTTAATGATAATATAGTAATAATAATATTAACAATAACAATAACCATTTTTAAATAATGATATATATATTAATAATGATAATAATAATAATAATACCAATAATAATAATAATAATAATAATAATAATAATAATAATAATAATAATAATAATAATAATAATAATAATAATAATAATAATAATAATAATAATAATAATTGGATAATAATAATAATACTAATTATAACTTTAACGATAATAACGATAGTAATAATAATAAAAAATAACAATTTTTTTAATGATAAATCCTTTTATTGATAAAGATAATAATAATAATAATAATAATAATAAGATAAAACTGGAACGACGATAATAACGATGATAATAATAATCATTTTTAATAATAATACAAAAATTCGATGGACTATAACTTCAAATCCGTTCATCGAAATCATTCGATATCTAAATGAAAAGTTCTTAATTTTTTGTTAGCTTTCCAACGACATGCATATCTTATACCTTATCTCAGTCGCATATATAACTAATTCAGGATTCAACATAACCTAACTAAAGGCAATATCAAAAGTACAAATATGCATAATCCTATATACTCGAGCACTAGTCAAGGATACACTATTAGTATGTAAAAGTTAAATTATGAGTACTCACGTATCAATATTGAGATTCAATATTGCAGGAAAGGTACGTAGACGTAACGGAGATGATAAACACTATATTGACCTCACGAGCATACCCATGAACCATACCCAATCACCTCCATAGCTATAACCCATAATTTCCTTAATCCAATCACACTCGAAAAACAATTTCAAAATCACTCGGACAGCACTATGACGTAATATTTTATGTATACTAATAATATCTTGAAATAATACGGAGTAAATATATATATGTAAATCGATTGAGAGAGTTTAGAGAAAAATATTTTCAAGTTTCTATGAAATAATGAAACCTATTGAATTCTATTTATAATAGATTTTTGAATTATTAAAGTGAATTATTAAAGTATGAATTATTAAAGTGAATTATTAAAGTATGAATTATTAAAGTGAATTATTAAAGTATGAATTATTAAAGTGAATTATTAAAGTATGAATTATTAAAGTGAATTATTAAAGTTAAAGTAAAGTAAAAATAAAGTAAAGGTAAAGTTTAAGTATAGTAAAAGTATAAAACTATGTATGTATAATACGCGTATAAATATATATAATATTAATTTAAATCGTTATATATATTTAATAAAATAAAATATAAATATCATTATCTTTATCATACTGGTTAAGTAATGAGTTGTCAAAAGTGGTTCTAGATATTTATAAAAGTTATATACGTTTTAATAATAAAGTTCTTTTTAAACTGAAAACGTTTTTGTACGTTTGAAACTAAATCAAATAAATATAATAATTTTGTTTTCCAAAACCAAATATATTTTTAAGAATCATTTTGTTTAAAGGTTAAAATAATGGAAATTGTTATATCATAAAATATTTTAGAAAAGTAGAATCATATATATTCATAATAGGTTTCAAGTTTTTAAATTACAGTTTGTTGGTGAAGCATGGGATAAAGTTCAAAGGTTAAATAAACGTATGAAATCATCTTAATGAAAAATGTCGAGTTACTTAACTTGTCGATATCCAACATCTAAGTTATTTACACTTCACATTCTTACTTATAAATCACTTTACCATTTTTCGAATGTTGTCAAAAAGAATAGATTTCTTAAATCACAGTGGACCTCATAACATAGACCCGTAATCATATCATAATGTATCTGATAAATCAATCATTTGATATTATCTTCTAATTCCATCGATAAACATATTGAAACAAATACGTTCATGTAAAGTATTATACGTTTAATACTTTATTAATATTCTCAAGTTATAATATATATATACATATATATATACATATTTATTTATATATAACGGTTCGTGAATCGTCGGAATTTGGTCGAGGTTATAATGAATGTATGAACACAATTTAAAATTCTTGAGATTTAACTTAACATACTTTGCCTATCGTGTCGGAATAATATAAAGATAAAGTTTAAATTTGGTTGGAAATTTCCGGGTTGTCACAGTGGCTACCTAATCTTTGGGATTTTCTAATTAATAAGACAGAAAAAGTAAATGTGATAAAATTCGTAATTCAGATAAGGTTAAAGTGAGTGCATACTATGACTTCATCAGTTATTTTGCCGGGATTATGGAATGATGGCTCATGGATATGCAGAGACCTTGTATTCATTACACTGGTCCTAAACGCCCCTGTCATAAGACATGTCACTGAGTACTGAGTTAGGCTTGAAGATTCTGAAAAGACAGCAACGTCCCTTACCCTCGACGCCCGTGCAGTCTGACTACAGGCATACACGTTCAGACGGCTCATCCAATTGAGCGACTCGGTTGGGTAACGTATTAACATTCCACAATGGTCTAAACTTTCTTAAGCATAATAGAATACTTAGTTTACCATATCCGAGAGACGTGATGTGTTTCAATGCTTTCGTTAATGATTGGTTTTAAAAGATAGTTAGGCCTTTAAAAAGAGTTCAACCACAAAGAACACCATGGCCAAGTCAAACTGACTTCCATGAACACGTTCGGTTATCCTAACGATCCAATCCTTTATGTGTCTAAACAAACAGTTCCTTATTTAACTAAGAATCCCTCAAGCGGGGTGCAATGCTTGAGACCGCGTTATGGTACAGTGTACTAATCAACACTGACCGGGTTCCATGGCCTTACTTAGCAGAGGTACAGCTTACAACAACCGTTGTGCTTTAGCGTGCACTTACGTAGTTTATATGCTTGGTGACTACACTAGCATGGTCTGGGACTGACAATGTACTAAGGGTCTAGTCAGTTGTTTCACTACGAAAGAGTCCTCAGTCGGAATCTAAAGCTTGATAGACTTACTACAACTGGTGTTCCTCAGTCAATCTCACGTTGGAATGAATGACAAAGACCCTTTAAATAAGAAAGATTTTTGCCTGCAAACAGCTGGCAGGCCGTTTGGCAGGCCGTATTTGGCAAGCCGTTTGCTAGGCAAGCCGTTTATCGAGCCCGTTTGTCTGACCATTTGGCAGGCCATTTTCCATACTGGCAAGCCATTTGGCAAGCTGTATGGTAGGCCGTTTTTGTGCCTGGTCAGCCTTGATTCACTGGATCGTAACTTGATTTTTTGTCTTTCACCGTTTTCGCTCTAGAATCTTCGTTTTAGCTCCGATTCTCTTGATTATTTTTACACCGTCTTCGTAATTACATGTTCTTCAATTTTAACCGACGAAGTGGGTATTTTGCTGATAAAGTTCGAATATTTCTTGTTTTTGGGCCTTAATACGGTGAAAACGTGACTTTTTAGCTGATATCATTATGCTGATATTAGAAGGAAGGATTTGGAATTTCATGTTGGAGACAAAGTTATGCTTAAGGTATCACCCTAGAAGGGTGTAGTGCGTTTTGGTAAAAGAGGCAAGTTAAGTATGAGATATATTAGACCGTTCGAGATTACCGAGAGAATTGGACCGGTAGCGTATAGACTGAAACTACCGCACGAAGTTAGAGAGATTCACGACACTTTTTACGTTTCTAACTTGAAGAAATGCTTATCAGACGAAAGTTTGGTAATTCCTTTAGATGAGATACAAGTTGATCTTAAGCTTAATTTTGTTGAAGAACCTGTTGAGATCATGGACCGTGAGGCCAAACAGCTAAAGCAAAGCAGAATCCCGATCGTTAAAGTTAGATGGAACGCCCGTAGAGGATTAGAATTCAAGTGGGAGCGTGAAGATCAAATGAGACTAAAGTATCCGCAACTGTTTCCCGAGGAGACGACTACGGCGGATGTACACTAAAATTTTGGGACGAAATTTTTCATAACAGGTGGGTAATGTAATAATCCGACTTTTTCCGTTTACTATCGTTACTTCTTCGTTAAATATTTACGGTGATCATTTAGACTTGTGTGTTTAAAATAATAAAATGCATACTTGATCCTATTGGATTACTTGAATTAATATGGTATATTAATTTGTGAACTTATTTCAGATAGCGAAATAACTAGAAACGTTACGATTAAGTTAATCGCCTATGAAGCTTTTCAGTTTATGGAACTTAAAAAATTCGAAAATAATTAATTTTAGTAATTAATTATTTATTTTTACGAAGAACTTATTTAATTTATTATTTATTTAATGAATTAAACCAGGTGATTGCGTTTCAACAACTAGTTAACATTTCGGAGACCCGGTTCAGTTAACGGCACTCGAAACGGACCACGTGCGTACAAGCAAGTAACCAAAAACGATCCCAGAACACCCCTTATATGGCTATTTAGCTGAAACCATCCAAGGCACCCCTTAATGGACTTGTTTTGGTTAGTGGATCATTAGTGTGCTAGTTTTAGGCCCTAACCCAACTTATAAATAGAAATTAAAACACTAGAACCCTCATTCTCACCCTAATTTAGTCGACTGCTTCCCCTCTCCCTCTCCTTAATTTTGTCGACCACACCACCATAGAAACACCATCCTCAACTTGAAATTTGAAGAAACGTTGTGCATAAAGGTTGTTCCTTAGATTGTTCTACACACCCTAGCATCAATCAATTTGTGTTTTAAGGTATATTTACAAACCCTAATTATTATAATTCAGTTTTTTTATCAATTACATAGTGTAATCAAGTCTAGTGCTAAATTAAGGATGTCGTGTGTTATCATTTAATTGATCAATTGATGTTGTTTGCATGAAAATTGAATTTGTATTTTAATGATATGATAAAATTGACTTGTGTACTAATCATATAATGTGTTTAGATGGAAAGGTATCTAAAAACTATTGAATTTGGACTTTGATTTTGCTTGATTTCGTTATCGTATGCTCAAGTTATGTGTAATCGAAGTTTTCGTTAGGGTTTACATGATATCCGAATTTTCTGACTTGTATGATTTGTGATTTGGCTAATGAAAAGTGTACTACTATAATCCTTGTGAAAAATAATGCATGTTAGACTTAAGATTCACGTCAAAAGCTTTTGTGATGCTCTCGGTGCGTCAAAACAAAGATTCATGTTTTAAAGAGACCTGAAATTATTTTTGAATGTGAAAGAAAATTTCTAGAGTGAACTAGAAGTTGATTGAGGCTATCATCTTCTGGAATATGTTAGATTATATGTTCCTTGATGTTTTTTGTTTGCATGGTAACTTCCAAAAACGTGATTTTCCATGAGTTTTAAGCTCGCTAAATGATATGTATGTTTGTTATTTAAAACTAAAGGGTCTGTAAAGATTTGTTAAACTGTACGAATTGGCTAAAGAGATATCTTTGATTATTTTATAACTAAAATTTTGAGATGTTTAGAGTAATCTCTAATTGGCCGTTTGTCAAAAATCTATTTTCTATATTTTTGATAAATGTTTCAAAGCTGACGCGCGTGCTGAAACTAATTTGGTAAACCGTAACTAGACCTTTTCTGAAACCCCAATTGTAGATATCGTATGAGGCTTTAGCCAGACTTTTTGGAATTGATTTTAAGTCTATTTGTTCTCTGAAGTTTTCCATGATTTCATGAACTACGTGCTATGAGTTATAGTTGTATCTTTCTACGGTGTACGTATTTTAAAGACATGTGTTAAACTGTGAATGTGCAATTTGCTAAACAATGAGCTGTAAAGTGTTACTTGACCTAGGTTTGACATGTTGACCATGACTGCATGACCTACTAAGATGTTTGACTTTAGTTGACTACTTTGACCGAGTTGACTTTTGAGTTGACTTTAGTTGACTTGATTGGATTAGTTGACTTCTACTTACTTGTTGAGTCAGCCTGAGCACTAGGACTTTACGTACACTATGGGTTGATATAGTGTGACCTATATGTATACTTAAGATGACCTATTTGACTAGGAAGCGTTGTTCAGTCAAGATTCTTCGACTACCGTACGATTTTACTAAGAGAATTTAGTGCTTTTGCTAAGGTGAGTCTACAGTCCCTACTACGTTTTTATAGGGACGAGATACATGCTTCTTTTGAAACTATTTCTTAAACTGTTTTTACAACTATTTTACATATTAGGCACAAGTACTTAAACAATAGACATATGAGTTCAGATCAAAAATCCCTTAGCTTGATTATATTAATTACTTTACGTAAGCTCGACTTATAGGGACGGTACCGTTAGGTGTGACAAACCTCACCTAAACATAACAGGTGCTTATTCTATTATTACTTGTACACTTGATCGATGTATGCTTAGAAAGGGTAAATGGAAGACGCGTAGCGCTTTAGCTATCCGCAGGGTTAAAGTTTTATAATCAAGTGCTCATGCTTATGTATAATTTTTACGATGTTTTTTAGAAATCTTGTGACCTAACTTACGAAATGTTTTACTAAACCTGTAGATTTCACTCAATGTTTTTCGTTGACAATTTGCATGTTTTATCTAAGGTCCATAGAGGTAGTGCTTCCGCTATACAGAAGTTGTCATGCATGTCTGCTACTAGAACTGGACGATGTCCAGCATATTTTATCATCTTTATTTCAAGAACAAATATTCGCATTGAAACTATTTACTTTTCGTAATGTTTTGAGTTACTTACATTGGTCGTTTATGTCAAATACTTTTCAATTACATTTCTTTAATAAATGACTTTGTTTTGGTAATTAATGCGAATACTTTTCGGAAACGTCTCATATAGAGGGCGTGACCGCTAAACTGTGGGACTGGAGTTAATACACTGTTAGTGGATTCTGACGGGGTATTACAGAAACCATGGACGATCTCAAATCTAGAAATCAAAAAGGCTTTATTTTTAAGTTAATTTTGAAAAGGCTTTTGATTGTCTAGATTGGGACTTCCTAAGTTCTATTATGAGGGCAATGGGATTCGGGCACAAATGGGTAAAATGGATTCAATCGTGTCTTTGTTCGACCTCAATTTCGATTTTAATCAATGGCTCACCAACCTACCAATTTTTCCCCAAAAGAAGTGTAAGGCAAGGGGACCCACTCTCGCCCTTCCTTTTCATCCTTGCGGGTGAAGGTTTAAACCATCTCTTAAAAGTTGCAACCAACAAAAGTTTAATTAATGGTGTCAAAGTCGAAAATGATAAGATTGTCGTTTCGCATCTCCAATATGCGGACGACACCATTATTTTTGGAAATTGGAACAAATTAGAAGTTAGAAATATTTTGAAAATACTTAAAGGTTTTGAGGAGCTCTCGGGTCTTAGAATTAACCTTTGCAAGAGTTGTGTTTACGGTATTGGTGAAATGTCCCGTTCATATTGATTATAAACATTCCATATTAATTGATTTCTTTTGACCTCTATATGAGACGTTTTTCAAAGACTGCATTCGATTTTTAAAACAAATCATAACCTTTATTTTATCGATAAAGGTTTAGAAATATTACGATGATTATCAAATAATGACAATAAAAAATATAGTGTTTTCATATGACCATTACATAATGGTTTATAATAATATTACACAACAACATATGTCTTCGAATGCAGTTTTCAAACAATATTATACAAGCATGGACTCCAAATCTTGTCCTTAATTTAGTATGCAATAGCGGAAGCTCTTAACAATCACCTGATAATAATCATGCTTAAAACGTCAACAAAAATGTTGGTGAGTTATAGGTTTAACCTATATATTTATCAATCGTAATAATAGACCACAAGATTTCATATTTCCATTTCTTGTAAACAACATGCATGCATAAAAATCATTCATATGGTGAACACCTGGTAACCGACATTAACAAGATTCATATAAGAATATCCCCATCATTCTGGGACATCCTTCGTACATGATAAAACGAATTCGAAGTACTAAAGCATCCGCAATCATGGATGGGGTTTGTTAGGCCCAATAGATCTATCTTTAGGATTCGCGTCAATTAGGGGCCAGTTCCCTAATTCTTAGGCTACCAAGCAAAAAAGGGCTTATTCGGCTTCGATCATTCACCCATATAATGTAGTTTTGATTACTTGTGTCTATTTCGTAAAACATTAATAAAACTGCATGTATTCTTATCCCAAAAATATTAGATTTTAAAAGTGGGACTATAACTTACTTTCACAGATTTTTCCTTCGTCGGAAATAAGACTTGGCCACTGGTCGATTCACGAACCTATAAAAAATATGTACATATATATCAAAGTATGATCAAAATATATTCACAACGTTTTTGTTACACTTTACGATTTAAGTTTATTAACTTAGCAGTCCTCGTTAGTAACCTACAACTAGTTGTCCATTGTTAGATGTACAGAAATAAATCAATATATATATATTATCTCGAATCAATCCACGACCCTGTGTATACAAGCCTCGAGCTAGATCACAACTCAAAGTATATATATTTTTGGAATCAACCTCAACCCTGTATAGCGAATTCGAGCATTACAGCATATAGAGTGTCTATGGTTGTTCCAAATAATATATATAGATGGGTCGATATGAAATGTTAAAACATTGTATACGTGTCTATGGTATTCCAAGATTACATAATATATGTTAGAATACATGTATAATACAATATAAGTTAGCTAGGATATGATTATTATAGATTTGTTACAAATTTCACGTAGCTACAACAAGTAAAATTTTCCAATTTTGTTTTACCCATAACTTCTTCATTTTAAATCCGTTTTGAGTGATTCAAGTTTCTATGGTTTCATAATGAACTGTAATTTATGAAACTAAACAGAAACAATATAAGTTTATAGTTAGAAATACAGGTTATAAGTCAATATTATAAGAGGTAGTCATTTCAGTCGAAAGAACGACGTCTTGATGACCATTTTGAAAAACATACTTCCACTTTGAGTTTAATCATGATTTTTGGATATAGTTTCATGTTCATAAGAAAAATAATTTTACCAGAAGAACAACTTTTAAATCAAAGTTTACCATAGTTTTTAATTAACTAACCCAAAATAGCCCGCGGTGTTACTACGACGGCGTATGTCCAGTTTTACGTTGTTTTTCGTGTTTTCAAGTTTTAAATCATTAAGTTAGCATATCATATAGATATAGAACATGTGTTTAGTTGATTTTAAATTTTAAGTTAGAAGGATTAAATTTATTTGCGAACAAGTTAATAATTAACTAAACTATGTTCTAGTGATTACAAGTTTAAATCTTCGAATAAGATAGTTTTATATATATGAATCGAATGATGTTATGAACATCATTACTACCTCAAATTTAGTAGGTAAACCTAGTGGAAGTGACAAAAATTGATCTAGCTTCAAAGGATTCTTGGATGGCTTGAAAGTTCTTGAAGTAAAATCATGACACGAAAACAAGTTCAAGTAAGATTTCCACTCGAAATAAGATTGTTATAGTTATAGAAATTGAATCAAAGTTTGAATATGAGTATTACCTTGAATTAGAATAATAACCTACTGTAAACAACAAAGATTTCTTGAGGTTAGATGATCACTTTACAAGATTGGAAGTGAGCTAGCAAACTTGGAAGTGTTCTTGGTGTGTTCTTGAGTAATTGTTTTGTAAGTTGATCTAGGTTAGCTAGATTGAGCTAGATTGAGCTAGATTTTGATGAAGATGATGAAAAACACTTAGAACAATGGAAGAACACTTGAGAGAGATGAGTTTGATTCAAGAAAAAATGAAAATGAAAGTGTTTGTATGTGTACTCCTTCACGTGAATATGGGGTGTTCATAAAGGCTCCATTAGTTTGTAATTTTGTGTAATCATTCATGCTAGTTGCCAAATGATGGTTCCCACATGTGTTGGTGACTCACATGGGCTGCTAAGGATCTGATGATTGAGTGTATATACCAATAGTAAATACATCTAGAAGATGTGTATTGTACGAGTACGAATACGGGTGCATACGAGTAGAATTGTTGGTGAAAATGAACGAGGACGTAATTGTAAGAATTTTTGTTAAGCAGAAGTACTTTGAAATATGTTCTTAAGGCTTTTAAAAGTGTACTAATACATCTTAAAACTCTACATGTATATACATTTTAACGGAGTCGTTAAGTCATCGTTAGTCGTTACATGTAAGTGTTGTTTTGAAACCTTTAAGTTAACGATCTCATTTAATGTAGTTAACCCATTATTTATTATATCTAATGAGATGTTAAATTATTACATTATCATGATATTATTATGTATGAATATCTCTTAATATGATATATATATACATTAAAATATCGTTACAACGATAATCGTTATATATATGTCTTGTTTCGAAATCCTTAAGTTAGTAGTCTTGTTTTTACATATGTAGTTCATTGTTAACACACTTAATGATATATTTATTTATCATTTTATCATGTTAAACATAATGTAACAATATTTTAATATGATACATATGTATTTAGTAAGACGTTGTCATAACGATAATCGTTATATATATCGTTTCGAGTTTCTTAATTCAATAGTCTCATTTTTTATGTATATAACTCATTGTTAATATACCTAGTGAGATACTTACATATAATAATATCAGGTTAACTATATATATATATATATATATATATATATATATATATATATATATATATATATATATATATATATATATCCATATATATATATCATCATATAGTTTTTACAAGTTCTAACGTTCGTGAATCGCCGGTCAACTTAGGTGGTCAATTGTCTATATGAAACTCATTTCAAATAATCGAGTCTTAACAAGTTTGATTGCTTAACATGTTGGAAACATTTTTCATATAAATATCAATTTCATTTAATATATATAAACATGGAAAAGTTCGGGTCACTATAGTTCCTACCCGTTAAATAAATTTTGTCCCGAAATTTTAAGCTGTTGAAGGTGTTGCTGAATCTTCTGGAAATAGGTGCGGGTATTTCTTTTTCATCTGATCTTCACACTCTCAGGTCAACTCGGGTCCTCTATGAGCATTCCATCGAACCTTAACAATTGGTATTCTATTTTGCTTAAGTCTTTTAACCTCACGATCCATTATTTCGACGGGTTCTTCAATGAATTGAAGTTTTTCATTGATTTGGATTTCGTCTAATAGAATAGTGAGATCTTCTTTAGCAAAACATTTCTTCAGATTCAAGACATGAAAAGTATTATGTACCCCGGCGAGTTGTTGAGGTAAGTCTAGTCGGTAAGCTATTGGTGCGACACGATCTATAATCTTGAATGGCCCGATGTACCTTGGATTTAGTTTCCCCCATTTACCAAATCGAAAAACACATTTCCAAGGTGAAACCTTAAGCATGACCATCTCTTCAATCTCAAATTCTATATCTTTTTTTTAATGTTCGCGTAGCTCTTTTGTCGACTTTGGGCGGTTTTCAACCGTTGTTGAATTTGGATGATCTTCTTGGTAGTTTCTTGAATTATCTCCGGGCCCGTAATTTGTTTATCCCCAACTTCACTCCAACAAATCAGAGACCTGCACTTTCTACCATAAAGTGCCTCAAACAGTGCCATCTCAATACTAGAGTGGTAATTGTTGTTGTAGGAAAATTCTGCTAACGGTAGATGTCGATCCCAACTGTTTCCAAAATCACTAACACATACTCGTAGCATGTCTTCAAGTGTTTGTATCGAACTTTCGCTCTGCCCATCAGTTTGTGGGTGATAGGCATTACTTATGTCTAGACAAGTTCCCAATGCTTTCTGTAATGTCTTCCAAAACCTTGAAACAAATCTGTCATCCCTATCAGAGATAATAGAGATTGGTATTCCATGTCTGGAGACAACTTCCTTCAAATATAATAGCTCCAACTTCTTCATTTCATCATCTTCTCTCATTGGCAGAAAGTGTGCTGATTTGGTGAGATGATCAACTATTACCCAAATAGTATCATAACCATTTGCAGTCCTTGGAAATTTAGTAATGAAATCCATGGTAATGTTTTCCCATTTTCATTCCGAGATTTCAGGTTGTTGAAGTAGTACTAATGGTTTTTGATGTTCAGCTTTGACCTTAGAACACGTCAAACATTCTCCTACATATCTCGCAATATCGGCTTTCATACCCGGCCACCAAAAATGTTTCTTGAGGTCCTTGTACATCTTTCCCGCTCCGGGATGTATTGAGTATCTGGTTTTATGTGCTTCCCCAAGTACCATTTCTCTCACATCCCCAAACTTTGGTACCCAAATTCTTTCAGCTCTATACCGGATTCCGTCTTCTTGAATATTAAGGTGTTTCTCCGATCCTTTGGGTATTTCATTCTTCAAATTCCCTTCTTTTACAACTCCCTGTTGCGCCTCTTTTATTTGAGTAGTAAGGTTAGTATGAATAATTATGTTCATAGCTTTTACCCGTATAGGTTCTCTGTCCTTTCTACTCAAAGCGTCGGCTACCACATTCGCCTTCCCCGGATCGTAACAAATCTCGAAATCATAATCATTCAATAACTCAATCCACCTACGCTGCCTCATGTTTAGTTGTTTCTGATTAAATATGTGTTGGAGACTTTTGTGGTCGGTATATATAATACTTTTGACCCCATATAAGTAGTGCCTCCAAGTCTTTAATGCAAAAACAACAGCGCCTAATTCCAAATCGTGTGTCGTATAATTTTGATTGTGAATCTTCAATTGTATAGACACATAAGCAATTACCTTCGTTCGTTGCATCAATACACAACCGAGGCCTTTCTTTGAGGCATCACAATATATCACAAAATCATCATTCCCTTCAGGAAGTGACAATATAGGTGCCGTAGTTAACTTTTTCTTCAGCAATTGAAATGCTTTCTCCTGCTCATCCTTCCATTCAAATTTCTTTCCTTTATGCGTTAATGCAGTCAAGGGTTTTGCTATTTTGGAAAAATCTTGGATGAACCTTCTGTAGTAACCAGCCAGTCTTAAAAATTGGCGTATATGCTTCGGAGTTTTAGGGGTTTCCCACTTTTCAACGGGTTCAATCTTTGCCGGATCCACCTGAATACCTTCTTTGTTCACTATGTGACCGAGGAATTGAACTTCTTCCAACCAAAATGTACACTTTGAAAACTTAGCATACAGTTTTTCTTTCCTCAATAATTCTAGCACTTTTCTCAAATGTTCTTCGTGCTCTTGATCATTCTTTGAGTAAATAAGTATGTTATCGATGAAAACAATGACAAACTTGTCGAGATATGGCCCACACACACGGTTCATGAGGTCCATGAACACAGCTGGTGCGTTAGTCAATCCAAACGGCATAACCATAAACTCGTAATGACTGTAACGCGTTCTGAAAGCAGTCTTTGAAATATCATCCTACTTCACCCGCATTTGATGATACCCGGAACGTAAATCGATCTTCGAATAAACTGATGAGCCTTGTAGTTGATCGAATAAGTCGTCGATTCTCGGTAGTGGATAACGGTTCTTGAAGGTAAGTTTGTTTAACTCTCGGTAGTCGATACACAACCTGAATGTACCATCCTTCTTTTTGACAAACAAAACAGGAGCTCCCCACGGTGATGTGCTTGGTCGAATGAAACCACGTTCTAACAGTTCTTACAGTTGACTTTGTAATTCCTTCATTTCACTGGGTGCGAGTCTGTATGGTGCACGAGCTATTGGTGCAGCTCCCGGTACAAGATCTATTTGGAATTCAACGGATCGGTGTGGAGGTAGTCCCGGTAATTCTTTCGGAAATACATCGGGAAATTCTTTTGCGACGGGAACATCATTGATGTTCTTTTCTTCGGGTTTGACTTCTTCGATATGTGCTAGAACGGCATAGCAACCTTTTCTTATTAGTTTTTGCGCCTTTAAATTACTAATAAGATTTAGTTTCTCGTTGCTCTTTTCTCCGTACACCATTAAGGGTTTTCCTTTTTCGCGCATAATGCGAATTGTATTTTTGTAACAAACGATCTCTGCTTTCACCTCTTTCAACCAGTCCATGCCAATTATCACATCAAAACTCCCTAAATCTATTGGTATCAAATCAATCTTAAACGCTAACCAGTTTAATTTCTCGATTCCGACATATATTATCTGCTGTAATTAATTTACCGTTTGCTAATTCGAGTAAAAATTTATTATCCAAAGGCGTCAGTGGACAACTTAGTTTAGCAAAAAAATCTCTACTCATATAGCTTCTATCCACACCCGAATCAAATAAAACATAAGCAGATTTATTGTCAATAAGAAACGTACCCGTAACAAGCTCCGGGTCTTCCTGTGCTTCTGCTGTATTAATATTAAAAACTCTTCCACGGACCTGCCCATTAGTATTCCCCTTATTCGGGCAATCCCTATTAATGTGGCCCGGTTTTCCACATCCAAAACAAGCTATGGCGGCATTATTTGTTCCGACATTATTTGTTCTTTTAGTTCTCTTATACATTGGTCCGTAGACCTCACACTTCATCGTGCTATGACCATTTCTTTTACACCTGTTGCAAAATGTCATGCAGAACCCCGGGTGATATTCTTCACACCTTTGGCATGGCTGTTTTTGGTTTTTGTTGCCGTTGTTGTTATTGAGGTTGTTGTTGGGATTATTATTGTTGTTGAAACGGTTGTTGTAGTTGTTGTTGTTGGGACGTTTGTTGTAGTAATTGTTAGGATTGCGGTTATTGTTGCGATTGTTGTTGCGGTTGTTGGGATAGTTGTTGCGATTGTGGTTATAATTGTTGTCGTTATTGTATTGGTGACCCTTGTCACTGGTTTCTTCCCACGTTCTCTTGACTTGTTTCATGTTGGCTTCTTCGGCCGCCTGCTCTTTAATTCTTCCCTCAATCTGGTTCACTAGTTTGTGAGCCATTCGACTTGCCCTTTGTATTGAGGCGGGCTCGTTGAACTCACATCTTCTTGAATCCTTTCCGGTAACCCTTTTACAAATGCGTCGATCTTCTCTTCTTCATCTTCGAACGCTCTCAGACACAATAGGCACAACTCTGTGAATCATCGTTCATACATGGTAATGTCGAACCCTTGTGTTCGTAACTCTCTAAGCTCTACCTTGAGCTTATTGACCTCGTTTCTAGGACGGTACTGCTCGTTCATCAAGTGCTTGAATGCTGACCACAGTAGTGCGTAAGCAGCATCTTGTCCTACTTACTCAAGATAGGTGTTCCACCATGTTAATGCAGTACCTGTGAAGGTATGTGTAGCGTACTTTACTTTGTCTTCTTCAGTACACTTACTTATGGCAAACACCGATTCGACCTTCTCGGTCTACCTTTTCAATCCGATTGGACGCTTGGTTCCATCGAATTCCAGAGGTTTACAGGCAGTGAATTCTTTGTAGGAACATCCTACATGATTTCTGGCGGTGTTAGTTCCATTACTCGATTCAGAGTTATTGTTGGTATGCAGCGCAGCCTGTACTGCGGCTATGTTTGCAGCAAGAAATGTACGAAATTTTTCTTCGCTCATATTCATAGTGTGCCGAGTAGTCGGTGCCATTTCCTTCAAAATAACTAAATGAATCAAGTTAATCATACAGAATATTAAGAGGAGTCAATAGTATTTCGTAGTATAATATGAACTCAATTATAAAAGCTTTTTCTTCATATTAGCATTTTATAAGTTTTAATTCGGGCACTACCTATCCATTAAGTTCATACTTAGTAGCTAATATACAATTCAACTACTACAATTCTATATGAAAACTGATCATAATATTTCACATTCAAACTTTTATACAATATTGGCAAACTTACAATACCGCTATTTTACATATAGCATAAAATATAGCGCATAAAAACTTTGATACAAAGCAGTTGTGAAAACAATTCTAGCTAATACGCAAGTCGTTCAGCAAAGGCAATAAAGACACGTAATTCATACGTCCAGAAACAAGTCATGCATTCTGGTTTTACTAAGACTATTTCCCATCCTTGATCTTGTGGAAAGTAACCGTTATGACCGTTGGCTAGGCAACATGTTGTAATGTCGTCAAAAGGACGAGGGTTTCGTAATGCCCAACAGCCCCGTAACAATCTAAAAACCTTGTTTCTCACCCCGACTACCGAATCCGTCACTTGTGGGAAGGTTTTATTTAAAAGTTGTAATCCGATGTTCTTTTTCTCACTTTGGTGAGAAGCGAACATCACTAACCCGTAAGCATAACATGCTTCTTTATATTGCATGTTAGAAGCTCTTTCTAAAGCACGAAGTCCTATGTTGGGATATGTTGAGTCAAAATAGGTTCTTAACCCGTAGCGTAAGATTGCACTTGGGTTCCCCACATTTAACGCTTTAAAGAAAACACAGCGTAACTTACGGTCTCCCCAATGTGATATACCCCATCTTTCAAATGAAAGCCTTTTATAAACTAAGGCATGCGTGGAACGTTCTTCAAATGTTCTACAAACTAATTTCGCCATAAATAATTGTGCTGACGAATTCTGACCGACTTTAGACAAAATTTCATCAATCATGTCCCCAGGTAGGTATTCTAAAATTTTTGGTTGTCTATTCTTAACGTCCATTGTGTTTTTATTATGTAAAACAGACGAGGATTAGATTCGTAAAAGATAATTATCAAATAATATAAGAAATTTTTACATACAACATGAAAGTACAAGCACACTTATATTACATATATTACACCGCATAATTACAACTCTTTATTCCGACTCACTTGTTTCTTCCTCCTCGGATTTGGTTTTTTTCGCTAATTTCCTAGGGATATATGGTGCTCCCCTAGTACGAGCCGTTCTTTTCACAAATGGTCTAGAAAAACCTGGTGGCTTAGAGGTTCCCGGGTTATTGTTAAGACTTAAGAAATACGGGTGTTGACGGTACATATAAAGTTCATTGGGGTTGGAATCAGGTTTCTCTATTTTGATGCCTTTTCCTTTATTATTTTCTTTTACTTTTTCAAAAGCGACCCGTCCTAATCCATCTGGACGAAGTCCATATCAATTACAAACGATTCACAATAGTTGATTACAACGCGAGGTACTTGACTTCTATATGATACATTTTACAAACATTGCATTCGTTTTTTTTTAAAAGACAAACTTGCTTTACATCGAAAGTTGACGACATGCATACCATTTCATAATATATCCAACTATAATTGACTTAATAATAATCTTGATGAACTCGACGACTCGAATGCAACGTCTTTTGAAATATGTTATGAATGACTCCAAGTAATATCTCTAATACGAGCAAATGAACAGCGAAAGATTTCTTTCATACATGAGAATAAACATCCTTTCAAGTGTCAACCAAAAGGTTGGTGAGTTCATTAGTTTATCATAAACAATCATTTCATAATTTTAATAGACTACAAGATTTCATATTTCCAATTCTCATAAATATACGTCCCATGCATAGAGATAAAAATATCATTCATATGGATTGAATACCTGGTAACCGACATTAAAAAGATGCATATAAGAATATCCCCTATCATTCCGGGACACCCTTCGGACATGATAAAACAACATCGAAGTACTAAAGCATCCGGTACTTTGGATGGGGTTCGTTAGGCCTAATAGATCTATCTTTAGAATTCGCGTCAATTAGGGTGTCTGTTCCCTAATTCTTAGATTACCAGACTTAATAAAAAGGGCATATTCGATTTCGATAATTCAACCATATAATGTAGTTTCGATTACTTGTGTCTATTTCGTAAAACATTTATAAAAATTGCGCATGTATTCTCAGCCCAAAAACATAAAGGGTAAAAAGGCAAACGAAACTCACCTAATGTATTTTGTAGTAAAAATACATATAACGACATTAAACAACTGAACAAAGCAGGGTTGGCCTCGGATTCATGAACCTAAAACATTTGTATATTTATTAATATTCATATTTGTAATTGAACACATATATATGTATATATATAAAAGTATTAGTTATATCATCTTTATGTTAATAATATATATATGTTTTATATGTTCATTTTGTATATATATATATATATAATGATATTAAAATCGTACAATTGATAATATTAATATTACTTATAATAATGCAAATGATAATAACATTAATAATATTACTTAATAATAATACTAGTGACAATAATAATATTAATAATAATGATAATAATAATAATAATAATAATAGTCATAATTGTAATTCTTAATTGTGTTAGTAATAATAAATGGTAACTTTTATTAGTAATATTGATAATAATAATAATAATAATAATAATAATAATAACTAATATTAACATTAGTATTAATAATAATAATAATCATAATAGTCATAATACTTATAACTATGGTGATAATAATAATTAGTATAATACTAATAATAATTATAATACTAGTAAAAATAACAATAATTAATAATAATGACAATGACAATAATAATAATAATCTTGATAATAACAATAATAAGGAATTGATAATAGGAACTACCTTCAAAGGCTAAAAATAACAATAAAATGTTCGAGCCGGGACTCGAACCCAAGACCTCTCATTCACCGAATACCTCCTTAACCACTCTGCCGTTTCTGTTTATCTGATTTAATACAAGCCTATCTATAATTAATCTATTTTCTCTGCTTCTCTTCTTCTTGGTTCATTCAACGACCAGACACCAAAACCAAATCAATCCATAACACCAAATATCGTTTGATTTATTATTGAAATGGAAACATATAATTATAATTTTAATTAACAGATACAAACAACAAAAATTATTTAAAAGAAAAGAAACAGAAATAGCTGTACGCGAAGAAAAAAAATAAAGTAAAACTCAAACATCAAGATCAAATGTTAGGACGTTTTGGGCAAAGATTACAACACGAAAAAAGTTTAAAATCCTTTTAAGAAACTCATTGAATCTTCAATTTAACTCTAAACATAACAATGAATTCGAATTGTACCAAGAACCGTTTGTTTGACTTTTAAAATTTTAACTTTGACTCCCAAAATTTGTGATCAATAGAAGGAATTGGAAAGCGAAATTTTGAAGAAAGATCAAGTACAAGATTCCTAATAATCCTACATTTATAGATTTTTAAATTTGAATCGAATTCGAGTTTTCATAAGTTCAACCCACGAACAGAACACACACCTGTGCTCTTTATTATTATTATTATTTTTTAAAATAAACATTGCAAAAGCTGTTAAAATTAATTGTAACTGGTAATGAGAAAGGAAAAAAAATTACGTGAATTCCGTTACATCTGATTTTGTTGGCTGTTTTATATAACATGGTGTATGGACAGCTTATTCGTTCCAAGGACTATCAAACAACAGAGTTATAAAGCAAATAGAAAAAGAAATAATAAACAAATAATCCTGTGGTCGATCCCTTATCTGATTTTGTTTGTAATCTGGACAGAATTTGACATATAACAAATTCAAGGACAGAAATAAGATATGATACTGATAGGAGAAAGAATCATGCGTTATATATATATATATATATATATATATATATATATATATATATATATATATATATATATATATATATATATTCTAATTAATATTAATGACTAATAATTATATTAATAATAGAAATCTAATTAAAATAAATACTGATATAATAGAAATCATAATATTATTAATATTAATCTTATAACTAAAATTACAACTTTACTACTAGTGATAATACTAATGATATAACATTTAAGTATTATAATTTTAATCATATTGATATTAATATTAATAATGATAACGAATGTAATAATAATCATATTATAATTAAGCTTGTAATTACATTGAATATATTTATATTACAATTTATATCATATTCTATATGAATACATATATTGAATAATTAATATTTATATATTTTCTATATTACCATATACATTTAATAATAAGTATACATAGAAATCATATTTGTTTATTTATAGATTCGAATTTAATTATTATTTTTTTTACATACTTAGTTTATATTATATTTTATTGTTCCCAATTATTATATATCTTTACATTTATATATGATATATACATATTTATTTACAAAGAATTGTTCGTGAATCGTCGGGCATGGTCAAAGGTCAAATATATACATAAATACAGTTCAAAGGTTTTGAGTCTTTAACATTACATACTTCGCTTATCGTGTCGAACTTATGTAAAGATTAAGTTTAAATTTAGTCGGAAATTTTCGGGTCATCACAGTACCTACCCGTTAAAGAAATTTCGTCCCGAAATTTGAGTGAGGTCGTCATGGCTAACAATAAGAATGTTTTCATGACAAAAATGAGCTGATAAATAAAGTTTTATCATCAGTAAGTAATATGGATAAAACAATTCGTTTACTCGAAGCGTATGGTTGAAGCTATTATAACAGAGTGAAATGAGGAATAGGAATTCGTCTTAACCGGTGACGTAGTCACGGTTGGTTTTAGAAAATAAGGTGCGTTTTAACTTTTGACTTTGCCTTGGTTGAATTCCGGAATTCAAGGGATTTAAAGAAAATCTTCGAAATCTAAAAGATTTGATTCTTTGGCGAGTAAGGAAATTAAGATCTCTATAATTAAATACGGTGATCTGCCTCGATTACTCTGTCTGATATTTCTATTATAAATGAAGCTCTTCCTTTCTATTATTCTCACTATTCCTATACTTCCTTCCTTAGTTCACACATCCAAAAGATTGTGAAAATGCTTAATCCAGTTCTAATCCTTGATATTTTCCTAATTATCATTTCTGTCATCCTTCTTTTCAATCTTCCACCAGAAAAATCTGTTTACTTCTACTATTACCTTGGGTGATACTATTCTTAATTATACCGTGCCTTTATATTGCTATTCGTATTAATATTCACGGTTTGTAATTTCTGTGTTGTTGTTGGGTTTTATATTTTCCCTTATATTTCATTGTCCTTGCTTCTGTCTCCTATAATCATTGTCATCCACAGTTAATGCTCTCTCATATTTGCTGCGATTTATACCCCCTTTCTATTTCGGAGCTTCATGCTTTTGTTTTCTTTTCGCAAGTAACGGTCCAGAATTCATAGGTGTGGAGTTTCGAATGAGTTTAATGTTCTAAACAAAAAAGAACGTAATAGCACGATTTGATTTGTCAAATTACCAGAATCACTGAGAATAGAACTATCAAGAATATATTTTCTTGATGTGTTCAGAAGTTAATCAGAATGAAAGAGTTATGTAACATGACACATGATGATGTTATAATATGTGAATCATGATGTTCCATTTAGAAACTCAGCATGACTTTTTGTAATATAATCACGTTGATCAAGTGTCATTATATTATACTAACTCATGCATCAGTTTCCAACATTACTTCCATAACATTCATATTTTAAGCTCGAAAGTTTACAGAATATAGAAACTAATAGTTTCTATATGATGTAACACTGATAGTACGAAGAGATTAATGATTTCAGATGAGAACAGTTATGAAAATATCTTCAGAAATATGGAGGATATTTATAATGAAAGATACGATGATATCTTGGAATTTCTAATATCGAAGGATGGTGAAGAAAATTTGTTCGCAAGAGTTTGGAGTCAGAAGCAATGTATTTGCTAAAGATTTCATCAGAAACAGAATCATCAGGATTCTTAATGTACAAGTTTAGTCCTTATGATTTGTTCAGAGACTCCTTCATAGTTTGCTCAATCAGTTTTTCAGTTCCAACTTTTCTGAGCTTTTCCAACATACTATTCTTTATCATCAAACTTTCGATGATTAAGGTCGTTTACAGTTGCCCACAGTTTCTGCTACTTCATTCAGCTTTTTCAAAGTTCAATGTATTGATTCGTAGGCTGGGTGCTTTTCAAAATTTCAGAAATGAAGGTCGTAATTCTAGGAGATAATTGTTATATGTATACATATAACTATTAATGTAGAAATACTACGAGATTCGAAATACTAATTGCTGATTTTCGGTAATTGGTATGGCAATTATTATTACATGGTATAGATGTATACATGATGGGGTTTCAATGAATATAATGATTTTTCGAAAAGTCCAAATTCATTGAAGTTGCTGGTAAGTTTACTGCTAATGTGATGAAATATAAATGGTTCCCCGGTAACGATGATGACAGGCAAACTTATATATCGAGGTAATAATAAGGCTAATTCGAATGGAAGTCAAAATTGATTTGCTGAAGCTATGACAAAATTGGCTAATTGGAAACAGAATTGAAATGTTATTTTCGGTAATAACAATGCCAAAGGAGCTAGAACATACACGTGTTAAACGTTTACACAGGTTCCGAGTGTTTTCAGGTGCATAACTATATGCATCAATCTTTTCTTCTGTAGATGAAGTGCGGTTGGTTCATCCGCTCGATTGAGGTGTTTTCAAGAATCACGAAAGGTTTGAACACGGATTGTAATCGTCAAGATACAAATGAGGTTTAAGATGAAATCAAGTGGCAAACTTGAAGAAATGTTTAGTTTCATATGCTATATTCAATATTTTAATTCATTTTAATTTTCCAATGTTATTAGTCCACAATCGATAGTCCACAGTTGACAGTCAAATAATTCATATATAATTTAATATATAATATTCGAATTAATTAATACGTGTCATGACCCGTGTACATGTCTCAGACTCGATCACAACTCAAAGTATATATATTATTGTAGAATCAACCTCAAACCTGTATAGTGAACTCGATCATTACAGCATATAGAGTGTCTATGGTTATTCCAAATAATATATATATATGCGTCGATATGATATGTCAAAACCTTGTATACGTGTCCCGATATTTGAAGTGCGTAAAAATAAATAACAGAAATTAATTGGCGATAAATAAAGTGCGTAAAGTAAATAACAGGAATTCAATGACGATAAATAAAATTGCGAGAATGTAAATTGCGATAATTAAATTGCGATAAATAAAATGTAATCAGTTAGCTAGGAACAATTAGCGTGGATTCTTAACAAAATTTCTCATAGTTAATTTGTTTGTTTCTAACAAATTTTATTTTGTCCAATGTTTTCTTCATTATGCCACTTGTCGGATTCTGATAGGTTAAAATCCAAATATGAAATTGAATAAAAATGGTTATTCTATGGTGAACGGATTCGTATATCGGTGGATGTAAGTAGGATGGTAAACGACTGTTGAATCAGCTTCGAAGAATGTACCGTGTAACTTATTAATGTGAAATCTAAATATTCCTCGGGTATTACCTACCCGTTCAAATATTTTCACCATTAACAGTTTGTACAATAAAAATTTTAATTACAATTTTTATGAAAACATATATACATATATATTTTCTTCAGACGTAATCATGGATTTAATGAGTCAATGTGATATTAAACTCATTAGATTTACAGCTAGAACTAGAGTACATAATCTCTAAAACATTAGAGATTACATAATCGTCATGAAGGACGAAGATAGTTTATGTAGAACGATTCGTAGAATGATGATTATGCTTGAGGTATAGATTGCGAGGTTGAGACGTGTGATGATGTTGTTGTTGTTGGTACTGGTTATGCTACTGGTGCTGCTGATGGTGGTACTGTTGCTGTCGGTGCTACAACTGTTGTTGGTGCTGAGGTTGGTGATGATGTTGGTGTAGTAAGTATAGCTTGTAAATCACGCACCATTCTTGTCAGGGTTTCTATCCTACCCTCTATCATTTCTATCCATCTACTCATCTGATTCGATAGATCTTGATTATCAATTCGAAGTTCCCTAACTTCTTCTAATATTCCCCTTCGATTGGTATTCGGAAGTAGAGGTTGAATATTTTCTGAGATTACAGTAATGCGACCTTCGAGGTGGAAAACTTTAGCAAGAAGGGTGAATACAGTATTGCGCATAGGTTCACCGGTGAGTACATCATTTTCTCTGATGTTAGGAGGTAAGTTTGGTTCGCGGTAGGGTTCGCCTTCTTCATTTCTCCATCGAGTGAGTAAGTCTCGGACCCACCCACATCTCCTCCAGAAAGAAAAATAGCTAAACGGTGGAGACACTTCGGGTTCATTGACTTCGGATTCTACTTCAATACGCATCTTGAAATTGCTTCCGGAACTAATGGAATCCAAGCTAGGTGTACGATCCATCTCTTATGATCAGTTAGAGGATTTTCGATATGAAATGATTTTCGGTTATCAGATAATAGTCTAATTATATAGAATATCTAATATAGTACAGAAGATCCCGTAGATTACGGAGAAAATTGAGGAAACATGTCAGATAAAGTCTACAGTAATAGATACGCTAAGATATGAATTGTCAGATACGCTAAGATATGAATTTTGTCTATACACTATTCATGCAGTCAATGCAGTAAAACGTGTCTAGACTAAGAATAATGAGCAGGTAAGTTCCTAAGGATGATAAGCAGATGATTTCTGACAAAAACGATAAGCAAAACTTTTGACATGCAGACACGGTCGAAGTCCAGACTCACTAATGCATCCTAACGACTATCAGTTAGACTCACTAATGCAAGACCTAGTTCGCTAAGACCACCGCTCTGATACCAAATGAAGCGACCCGTCCTAATCCATCTGGATGAAGTCCATATCGATTACAAACGATTCACAATAGTTGATTACATCGCGAGGTACTTGACCTCTATATGATACATTTACAAACATTGCATTCGTTTTTTTTTAAAGACAAACTTGCTTTACATCGAAAGTTGACGGCATGCATACCATTTCATAATATATCCAACTATAATTGACTTAATAATAATCTTAATGAACTCGATGACTCGAATGCAATGTCTTTTGAAATATGTCATGAATGACTCCAAGTAATATCTCTAATACGAGCAAATGCACAGCGGAAGATTTCTTTCATACCTGAGAATAAACATGATTTCAAGTGTCAACCAAAAGGTTGGTGAGTTAATTAGTTTATCATAAACAATCATTTCATAATTTTAATAGACCACAATATTTCATATTTCTAATTCTCATAAATATACGTCCCATGCATAGAGACAAAAATATCATTCATATGAATTGAACACCTGGTAACCGACATTAACAAGATGCATATAAGAATATCCCCTATCATTCTGGGACACCCTTCGGACATGATAAAACAACATCGAAGTACTAAAGCATCCGGTACTTTGGATGGGATTCGTTAGGTCCAATAGATCTATCTTTAGAATTCGTGTCAATTAGGGTGTCTGTTCCCTAATTCTTAGATTACCAGACTTAATAAAAAGGGCATATTCGATTTCGATAATTCAACCATATAATGTAGTTTCGATTACTTGTGTCTATTTCGTAAAACATTTATAAAAATTGCGCATGTATTCTCAGCCCAAAAACATAAAGGGTAAAAAGGTAAATGAAACTCACCTAATGTATTTTGTAGTAAAAATATATATAACGACATTAAACAACTGAACAAAGCAAGGTTGGCCTCGGATTCACGAACCTAAAACATTTGTATATTTATTAATATTCATATTTGTAATTGTAATTGAACACATATATATGTATATATATATAAGTATTAGTTATATCATCTTTATGTTAATAATATATATATGTTTTATATGTTCATTTTGTATATATATATATAATGATATTAAGTTTTGTTATGTTATATGTGTTAAATATATATATATATTTATGTATGTATTTAATTTGTTTATCAAAACAGTACTTCTAATATACTAAGTTAATATTAGTAAAAATAAATAATGATAATAACATTAATAATATACTTATGTTAATAATAATAGCTCTACTAAATATAAAATGATAATAATACTAATATTTAAGAAAGTACTAATAAATTGTATCATTTTTATAATAAGGTTACCTATATTAATCATAACCATAATATTTATAATAATACTAAAATCGTACGATTGATAATATTAATATTACTTATAATAATGCAAATGATAATAACATTAATAATATTACTTAATAATAATACTAGTGACAATAATAATATTAATAATAAAGATAATAATAATAGTAGTCATAATTGTAATTCTTAATTGTGTTAGTAATAATAAATGGTAACTTTTACTAGTAATATTGATAATAATAATAATAACTAATATTAACATTAGTATTAATAATAATAATAATAATCATAATAGTCATAATACTTATAACTATTGTGATAATAATAATTAGTATAATACTAATAATAATTATAATACTAGTAAAAATAACAATTATTAATAATAATGACAATGACAATAATAATAATAATCTTGATAATAACAATAATAATGAATTGATAATAGGAACTACCTTCAAAGGCTAAAAATAACAATAAAATGTCCGAGCCGGGACTCGAACCCAAGACCTCTCGTTCACCGAATACCTCCTTAACCACTCTGCCGTTTCTGTTTATCTAATTTAATACAAGCCAATCTATAATTAATCTATTTTCTCTGCTTCTCTTCTTCTTGGTTCATTCAACGACCAGACACCAAAACCAAATCAATCCATAACACCAAATATCGTTTGATTTATTATTGAAATGGAAACGTATAATTTTAATTTTAATTAACAGATACAAACAACAAAAATTATTTAAAAGAAAAGAAACAGAAATAGCTGTACGCGAAGAAAAAAAAATAAAGTAAAACTCAAACATCAAGATCAAATGTTAGGACGTTTTGGGCAAAGATTACAACACGAAAAAGGTTTAAAATCCTTTTAAGAAACTCATTGAATCTTCAATTTAACTCTAAACATAACAATGAATTCGAATTGTACCAAGAACCGTTTGTTTGACTTTTAAAATTTTAACTTTGACTCCCAAAATTTGTGATCAATAGAAGGAATTGGAAAGCGAAATTTTGAAGAAAGATCAAGTACAAGATTCCTAATAATCCTACATTTATAGATTTTTAAATTTGAATCGAATTCGAGTTTTCATAAGTTCAACCCACGAACAGAACACACACCTGTGCTCTTTATTATTATTATTTTTTTTTAAAATAAACATTGCAAAAGCTGTTAAAATTAATTGTAGCTGGTAATGAGAAAGGAAAAAAAATTACGTGAATTCCGTTACATCTAATTTTGTTGGCTGTTTTATATAACATAGTGTATGGACAGCTTATTCGTTCCAGGGACTATCAAACAACAGAGTTATAAAGCAAATAGAAAAAGAAATAATAAACAAATAATCCTGTGGTCGATCCCTTATCTGATTTTGTTTGTAATCTGGACAGAATTCGACATATAACAAATTCAAGGATAGAAATAAGATATGATACTGATAGGAGAAAGAATCATGCGTTATATATTAGTATGTATATATATATATATATATATATATATATATATATATATATATTCTAATTAATATTAATGACTAATAATTATATTAATAATAGAAATCTAATTAAAATAAATACTGATATAATAGTAATCATAATATTATTAATATTAATCTTATAACTAAAATTACAACTTTACTACTAGTGATAATACTAATGATATAACATTTAAGTATTATAATTTTAATCATATTGATATTAATATTAATAATGATAATGAATGTAATAATAATCATATTATAATTAAGCTTGTAATTACATTGAATATATTTATATTCCAATTTATATCATATTCTATATGAATACATATATTGAATAATTAATATTTATATATTTTCTATATTACCATATACATTTAATAATAAGTATACATAGAAATCATATTTGTTTATTTATAGATTCGAATTTAATTAATTTTTTTTTACAAACTTAGTTTATATTATATTTTATTGTTCCCAATTATTATATATCTTTACATTTATATATGATATATACATATTTATTTACAAACAATTGTTCGTGAATCGTCGGGCATGGTCAAAGGTCAAATATATACATGAATACAGTTCAAAGGTTTTGAGTCTTTAACATTACATACTTCGCTTATCGTTTCGAACTTATGTAAAGATTAAGTTTAAATTTAGTCGGAAATTTCCGGGTCATCACATTTTCAAATTGGGTCGGAGTAATTTCTATAACATCATCGGAATCCTCATCGGGATCCGATTCATCAGAAAATGGTAACTTTCTCAATATTTTGTTTCCTCGGTGGAAACACCATTGACCATTATTAATTTTGATCCGTTGGTTGAGGATTTTCTTTTATTTAACTGTGTTCCTAATATTTCCTCCTCTGGAACCTCTTATTCCGGTTCCTCTTCTTCCGGTTCCTCTTCGGGAATTTGTGAATCTTCCTAATATATATTCGACTCTTCATTATTATTAGGTGAGTCGATGAGATTTGTACTAGAGGTAGACAACTATCACACAATATCAAAACACGTTAAGAGGTTAATATATCACATAATATTTACATGTTAATAATATATAGTTTCCAACAAAATATGTTAAGCAATCGTTTTTAAAGAAAACACGGTCGAAGTCCAGACTCACTAATGCATCCTAACAAACTCGGTTAGACACACTAATGCAAATTTCTGGTTCTCTAAGACCAACGCTCGGATACCAGCTGAAATGTCCCGTTCATATTGATTATAAACGTTCCATTTCGTTGATGGTTTTGACCTCTATATGAGACGTTTTTCAAAGACTGCATTCGATTTTTAAAACAAACCATAACCTTTATTTTATCGATAAAGGTTTAGAAATATTAAGACGATTATCAAATAATGATAATAAAAAATATAGCGTTTTCACATGACCATTACATAATGGTTTACAATAATATTACACAACAATATATGCCTTCGAATGCAGTTTTTAAACAATATTATACAAGCATGGACTACAAATCTTGTCCTTAATTTAGTATGCAACAGCGGAAGCTCTTAACAATCACTTGAGAATAATCATGCTTAAAACGTCAACAAAAATGTTGGTGAGTTATAGGTTTAACCTATATATTTATCAATCGTAATAATAGACCACAAGATTTCATATTTCCATTTCTTGTAAACAACATGCATGCATAAAAATCATTCATATGGTGAACATCTAGTAACCGACATTAACAAGATACATATAAGAATATCCCCATCACTCTGGGACATCCTTCGGATATGATAAAATGAATTCAAAGTACTAAAGCATTCGCAACCATGGATGGGGTTTGTTATGCCCAATAGATCTATCTTTAGGATTCGCGTCAATTAGGGGCCAGCTTCCTAATTCTTAGGCTACCAAGCAAAAAGGGGCATATTCGGCTTCGATCATTCACCCATATAATGTAGTTTTGATTACTTGTGTCTATTTCGTAAAATATTTATAAAACTGCTTGTATTCTCATCCCAAAAATATTAGATTTTAAAAGTGGGACTATAACTCACTTTCACAGATTTTTCCTTCGTCGGAAATAAGACTTGGCCACTGGTCGATTCACGAACCTATAACAAATATGTACGTATATATCAAAGCATGATCAAAATATATTCACAACATTTTTATTACGTTTTACGATTTAAGTTTATTAAGTTAGCAGTCCTCGTTAGTAACCTACAACTAGTTGTCCATAGTTAGATGTACAGAAAATAAATCAATATATATATATTATCTTGAATCAATCCACGACCCAGTGTATACAAGCCTCAGGCTAGATCACAACTCAAAGTATATATATTTTTGGAATCAACCTAAACCTTGTATAGCGAACTCGAGCATTACAGCATATAGAGTTTCTATGGTTGTTCCAAATAATATATATAGATGGGTCGATATGATATGTCAAAACATTGTATACATGTCTATGGTATTCCAAGATTACATAATATATGTTAGAATACATGTATAATACAATATAAGTTAGCTAGGATATGATTAGTATAGATTTGTTACAAATTTCACGTAACTACAACAAGTAAAATTTTCCAATTTTGTTTTACCCATAACTTCTTCGTTTTAAATCCGTTTTGAGTGATTCAAGTTGCTATAGTTTCATAATGAACTGTAATTTATGAAACTAAATAGAAAAAGTATAAGTTTATAGTCAAAAATACAGGTTACAAGTAAATATTATAAGAGGTAGTCATTTCAGTTGAAAGAACGACGTCTTGATGACCATTTTGAAAAACATACTTCCACTTTGAGTTTAATCATAATTTTGGATATAGTTTCATGTTTATAAGAAAAATTATTTTTCGAGAAGAACAACTTTTAAATCAAAGTTTATCATAGTTTTTAATTAACTTACCCAAAACAGCCCGCGGTGTTACTACGACGGCGTATGTCCGGTTTTACGTTGTTTTTCGTGTTTCCAGGTTTTAAATCATTAAGTTAGCATATCATATAGATATAGAACATGTGTTTAATTGATTTTAAAAGTCAAGTTAGAAGGATTTACTTTATTTACGAACAAGTTTATAATTAACTAAACTATGTTCTAGTGCTTACAAGTTTAAATCTTCGAATAAGATAGTTTTATATGTTTGAATTGAACGATGTTATGAACATCATTACTACCTCAAATTTAGTAGGTAAACCTACTGTAAGTGACAAAAATTGATCTAGCTTCAAAGGATTCTTGGATGGCTTGAAAGCTCTTGAAGTAGAATCATGACACGAAAACAAGTTCAAGTAAGATTTCCACTCGAAATAAGATTGTTATAGTTATAGAAATTGAATCAAAGTTTGAATATGAGTATTAACTTGAATTAGAATGATAACCTACTGTAAACAATAAAGATTTCTTGAGGTTGGATGATCACTTTACAAGATTGGAAGTGAGCTAGCAAACTTGGAAGTGTTCTTGGTGTGTTCTTGAGTAATTGTTTTGTAAGTTGGTCTAGGTTAGCAAGATTGAGCTAGATTGAGCTAGATTTTGATGAAGATGATGAAGAACACTTAGAATAATGGAAGAAAACTTGAGAGATATGAGTTTGATTCAAGAAAAATTGAAAAAGAAAGTGTTTGTGTGTGTACTCCTTCACGTGAATATGGGGTGTTCATAAAGGCTCCATTAGTTTGTAATTTTGTGTAATCATTCTTGCTAGTTACCAAATGATGGTTCTTACATATGTTGGTGACTCACATGGGTTACTAAGGAGCTGATTATTGAGTGTATATACCAATAGTAAATACATCTAGAAGCTGTGTATTGTACGAGTACGAATACGGGTGCATACGAGTAGAATTGTTGATGAAAATGAACGAGGACGTAATTGTAAGCATTTTTGTTAAGTAGAAGTACTTTGATATATGTTCTTAAGGCTTTCAAAAGTGTACTAATACATCTTAAAACACTACATGTATATACATTTTAACGGAGTCGTTAAGTCATCGTTAGTCGTTACATGTAAATGTTGTTTTGAAACCTTTAAGTTAACGATCTCATTTAATGTAGTTAACCCATTATTTATTATATCTAATGAGATGTTAAATTATTACATTATCATGATATTATGATGTATGACTATCTCTTAATATGATATATATACATTAAAATATCATTACAACGATAATAGTTACATATATGTCTTGTTTCGAAATCCTTAAGTTAGTAGTCTTGTTTTTACATATGTAGTTCATTGTTAACACACTTAATGATATTTATTTATCATTTTATCATGTTAAACATAATGTAACAATATCTTAATATGATACATATGTATTTAGTAAGACGTTGTCATAACGATAATCGTTATATATATCGTTTCGAGTTTCTTAATTCAATAGTCTCATTTTTTATGTATATAACTCATTGTTAATATACCTAGTGAGATACTTACATATCATAATATCATATTAACAATATATATATATATATATATATATATATATATATATATATATATATATATATATATATCATATAGTTTTTACAAGTTCTAACGTTCATGAATCGCCGGTCAACTTAGGTGGTCAATTGTTTATATGAAACTCATTTCAAATAATCAAGTCTTAACAAGTTTGATTGCTTAACATGTTGGAAACATTTAATCATATAAATATCAGTTTCATTTAATATATATAAATATGAAAAAGTTCAGGTCACTACAATTGGCACTTCAAATATTGAATTAAATAACCTTGCAACTTGGTTTGGATGTAAGGAGAGTACTTTTCCATTCAATTACTTTGGATTACCAATAGGTGCAAATCTAAAATGACATAATAATTGGTCACCTAATTTTTAGAAATTTAAAAAATGTCTTGTCGATTGGAAAGCAAAAACCATCTCCTTTGGTGGCGATTAACACTCATCAAATCCGTGTTAAGTAGTCTCCCTCAATATTATTTTTCCCTCTTCAAGTCACCGATGAGCGTTATAAAAGAACTTGAAGGTTTGCATCGTAATTTTGTTTGGGGCGGTTCTAGTGATGAAAAGAAAATGGCTTGGGTTAAATGAAATCAAATTTTATTGCCATTAGAACACGGCCGCCTCAACGTTTGTTCGCTAAAATTAAAAAATCAATCACTTTTTCAAAATAGTGGTAGAGATTTCTTAATAACGATAATATGCTTTGGGTTCGCATCATCAAAAGTATATATGGGAAATATGGTGGTGTGGGTTGTTTCGTAAATATTGACAAATCCAAATTGAAAAAATTCTTGGGGCGCACTTGGTTTAATATAATTAACATATAACAAACCCTGAACAAATTAGGGTGCAATTACTCTAACACGTTTGTTAAGAATGTAGGTACTGGTAGAGATACTTCTTTTTGGCAGGAAAATTGGATCGGTGACACCCCCTTGTGCAATAAATTTCCTAGGCTTTTTAGACTAGAGAATGAGAAACTCGCTACTGTCGCTAGGGATGACAATGACCACCCGATCCAACGGATATCCACCCGATCCACCCGTTTCGTGATGGATATGGATGAATCTAAAAGGATATGGATACGGATATGGATGAACCTAAATGGATATGAATATGGACATGGATGAAAAATTTCATCTATGGATATATCCATTAACATCCGAAATACATATATAAATACATAAATATAGATATATACTTACATATTTACTATTATAAATGTATTTACCTTTAGATTTACATTCTGCTTTCAACCTTATAATGACATAAGTATGATATTGTACAATAAAACGCAGATATATAACAAAATAAACATACAAATTACAAATTTAATTTTTCATAATTTATGTTTGATAGTAAATTCAACAACTTGTGTTCTATCTTCCATAGATATTATACATTCTTGTAGATAGATTTTAATTATGTCATGTTATATTTGTTTTTGTTGTACTACGTTTTGATTTCATCGCATGTTAGGACATATTATAATATTTTTATAATATTCAGTGGATATCCATTAACCCGCTTAATCCATTGGATATGGATATGGATGGATGAATTGAAATTAAATGGATATGGATATGGATATGAATGAGTAAAAGCTAAATGGATATGGAATGGATGCAGCATCACCAGATCCATATCCGATCGATTGTCATCCCTAACTGTCGCAGATCGCATCTCAATGGATAAGGATTCTTCCAGCCCTCCTGTTTCAGGCACCTCGATCTCTTCAGACACCAACAAGTTCACAACTGTCGCTGGTTTATCTATCTCTTTTAATTAGGCATGGAGCACAAAACCAAAATGGAGGGCCAATGACGAGCTGATTTCCCTCATAGATATGATCAAGGAACATTCCTTCTCAAGCAATATCAGCTCATCTTGGTCATGGAAACACAACCACAATGGTTGTTTCACCACAGATTCATGCATGCAATTCCTAATTTCGTCCACTTTATCTCCTAAAATAACCTCGACGCCTACAGATCAAAACTCTTTTGTCCCACAAAAAATTGAAATCTTCATCTGGAGAGCGAAACTAAACAAACTCCCAGTGAGAGTTGAACTCGGCAGAAAAGGTATCGATTTACACTCCACAAGATGTCCGGTCTGTGACGACGACATTGAAACACTTCAACACACCGTAATTTTGTGCAACATGGCAGCGGACATATAGAATAGAATGCGTAAGTGGTGGAAATTGGACCACTTGCACCTCTTATGCGTCGCGGACCTTGCAAAACCTCAAAACAATCAAATAAAATCCACTCTAGGGAAGACAATTTGGCAAGCGGTTGTTTGGATTACATGTTACCATATTTGGATCCACCGTAACGATCGAGTTTTTGATAAAGAAAACCGTAGTGCTCCAAAGATCGTGTCCGACATCCAATCAAAAAGCTTTGAATGGATAAATTGCAGATGGAAGAAAGGAAATCTTGATTGGCTAAAATGGTCCACTAACCCGAGATTTTTCGATGCTAGCTATATTAAAGAAGGAATTGGTTAAGAGCAGGTTTTTTATGCTGGAATCTCTCAATTACTACTTTTGTTGGGGCTAAGTGGTGTATAGTTTAAATACTTTGTCACTGATTTCTCAGTATTGTATTTAGACTGCATCCCAGCTTGTCGGGTACAAGTTGTCTCCATTATTTGTAATAAAAGAGAGACAATGGCTTTTTTCTACCAATAAAAATCTTCAACCAAGTCCTCTTGTATAGCAATTGTGCATAATCATGTACCCTCAAGTAACTTCTTGTATTGTTAGATTACTCGTGTCTTATTTTTGGCTCTTTGTATTTGTTACTCTCGAGCCTCATATTTATAATTCTGTTTATTATTTCTAATAAAATGATTCTCTTGGCTTTAAAAAAAAAAAAAAAAAAATACTAACTAAATTATTAAACCTACAAACCAATCAATTACCCAACACCTCCTCCTGTAAACATTATTTTTTCCATAGAAAAAATTACAATCACTCTCTTAGAAAACATTCTAGGTGTCAAAGCCTCAACTCTTAGATCAAAAACCAATCTTAAATCTTGACCATTGACAGAAAATTATAAGTGACAGTCTGTCGATGGGAACGTCAGGCATACCATAAAATTACATACTACCCAACTCTAATCCCTAATTCCAAATTGATTAGCGGGTTCAATAAACTATCAAAATATACCAGATGAAACATCTTCACTTCACGCGAGAGTACACAACGAAATCGTTTTCATCAATATGTGAATCAATCATCAATCTTTGAATATGACGATGAATAAATGATTATCAGCTCTGATTTGTGTGGATTTTACAATCCTGATTTCAATTTAAAACTCAAATTACCTAAACTGAGCTCAATGACGGAATTACAAAAATTGAAGATATCAGTCTGATATTTTCTTAATTTGAGTACATCGGAACCTAACTTTTAATCTAAAAGTTCAACCATGAATTGCCTGCATTCAGAACGATTCTATGTATTTTCATACTGTTTCTATTTTCATAGATCTCTAATTAGGTTCTGCCAGAAGACGATATCTTGATAATATATTTCAATGAGTTAGGGTTTTTTTTTATTGTTTTTAATTACTATTTTGTTATAATAGATAGATAAAAGAGAAACGAGATTTCGTATCTTTTATTCACGGGTTAATTGACTGAAATCAACAGTATGAACGGGTGTTGAAAATAGCTTCGGCTTATTGATAGTTGATACTTGCTTATTGATAGTATGAACGGGTGTGATACTTGTTTTTAATCTGCAAAGGTTCTGGTTTATTTAAATTTTTTATTTTCTATATGTGTTTAAAATATTGTACCTGAAATGATGTGACTTGTAAGTTATTTTGTTATTTTGCTTCAACCTGCCACACATATATACATAATACAAGTTATGAAACTTTAAACGTGTTAGTATTTCTTAATGTTTGTATGCTAAAGTGATAAAAGTGAGATGGAGAATTGACATTGTTTATGCGATCATTTTAGTTATATGTTTAGATAATGTTGTAGATATAAACTGAATTTTAAGGCTTTAACTATGGTTGTGTTTGACATTCAATTCCAGTATTTCTTGCCCCGTTTGGACTGTTTCTATTATCTAATTTTAAGTTCTTATTAATTTGAGGTGTGCAGGTTTTACAAGTTCCTAAGTGTAAGTGCATGAAAGGTGTTCAATGGAATGATTGAGAGAGATACAGTTACATGATATGAATTCTGTTACACCCTTATCATAAAGACTAATCCATGTCTTCTTATATTTCAATTTACAATTCAAATCATTAAATCACTAAAAGTTTATATGTGCGGTTTGATTAACCATACTCTTATGTTTATATTAGTGTAGGTGGAAGGTGACAATCTTGACCCATGGATGTTTTTAATATGCAAATTTTTATGTTAGTTTTCAGTCCAGATGAATTCTTATGCAGATACAGGGATTTCTTATATATTGGAAACTGATTCTAATCATATTGGGGTAACGCTCATTTTTTTAATCATCTTAATCATAATATGTGTTATAAAGCTAACATCTGGTTTATAACTATACCCTTTTTAATATTTAATATTCACATTTGTGAGTGAATATCTACATCGTGTGATAATGGTGCTTAATATATAATACGTCCATACTGAAGGACCAAATGAGCATACGACTCCTAAAGTTAAAGATATTACGATGGCATGCGATATGTTAATAATACTATAGAAGATGAACCAATTGTATTAGTTTATTTTCATTAACCGTTATATGTATCTCAGGGTACCGGGACTTTGAAGTTGCTTCTTGACATCACTTAATCAGTAAGGGTACCTTTGGAGTTACCTATCGCAAACTTGACATAGTGTTGAAGATTGCCATGTATTCGGTTTGGGAAGGGTGGTCTGGTTGGGGAGTGTATTTGACTTTTTTTTTATTTCAAAAACTTGAATCAATTTTTCGTGCTATAAATTGACACTTGCCTAAGTGGGGTGTTGTGATAGACAACTTTAATATTATGTTAAAATGCTCTACTATATGTTGATTATTTTTGCTTGTTATAAATGATACAAAGAAAGCTTCTGGCTTAATTCAGGTATACTCAAATATATACTCCAAAATTCTTAAGGTTTATTGCATTTTATTCTATTACATATTAAAAAACAATTGAATTTTGTTTTCGTTTGAAAAACATTTCATCCTAGTTGATGTTGAAGCGATGAGTCAACAAAATAAGAAGCTTCATTTTTTAAAGACATATACATTAAAAGAAGCAACTGATATATCGAATAAACAAATTGCAAGCGAATTTAGGCGCTAAATTACTAAGTGAAGGATTTATTGACAAATGAGACTTTTCAGCTTTGCCAAGTTACTTCCAAAACATTTAGGTTTATGATATTAATCAAGTATATCAAATGTAAACTCATGTTGACTACAATACTCGAATTTAATTATAGAATGATTAATATCATGCATAGGGAAAGAATAATCAAACTTATCTATATACTTCTTTTGTAGGTAGATAAGTATGTATTCAACTTTGGACAAGTTTGGTGACATACTAATAAGAAGACAATTATAGCAAACGTTAGTTTCTTTCAACAAATACTTCAATAGATTGTAAGCATTTACATCTTTTTGAAAAACTTGCCTACAACATAAGTTATATCACGTTAGTTAAAATCTGATATATTTATTGTTAACTATTCCTTCATGTAATCTTATAGTCGTCATTCACATTTTTTACCTTTATATCTCTAGCATTGATTTTGTTTCAACAAACACATAGTACCCATGTAATAGTACAAAATAGTCATTTAAAACTATTATTTTCTGATGTTCAACTGAAATTTTGACACACAAATTCTTCACTGAAATTAAATTATAACATAAACATTTTTTAACTATCTTTTAAAATATAATCTTATTTTTATAGTCCCGCAAATTAGCGGGTTATAAACTAGTTAATGTTAAATAAGATATTTATTTATGCGGACTAACGAATAAACCTATAAAATTATAAATGAATTTTACTTGTCATATATATTATATATCCACGACAAGCCCGCAATGCGTTATTGGGGACAAAATTTTACCCGTAATGTACCCTAACAATGAAAATGAGCTAGGCCCAACTGCTAAATACATGGGCTAATATATAATGGATAACATTCCCCCGCAGTTGGAGCGGAAGTATGGCGAACGCTCAAACTGGATCTGAACTCGTCGAATAGAGCAAATGGAAGACCTTTGGTGAAGATGTCTGCAAACTGATATCTGGATGGAACATGTAGAACCCAGACCTGTCCCTGAGCAACTAAATCTCTGACAAAATGAATATCTATCTCAATGTGTCTGGTACGCTGATGTTGGACCGGATTAGATACAAGGTAGACAGAGCTAACATTATCACAGTAAACTAGTGTAGCAGAGGTGAGAGGGCAGTGAAGCTCACAAAGAAGATTACGTATCCAGCATGTCTCAGCAACGGCATTGGCAACCCCTCGATATTCTGCCTCGGCACTGGAGCGAGAAGGAGTAAGTTGCCGCTTTGAAGACCAAGAAAGTAGATTGTTGCCAAGGAAGACACAATACCCAGAAGTGGAGCGTCTGGTGGTAGGGCAACCTACCCAGTCAGCGTCAAAGAAAGCAACTAACGTGGTAGGGTACGAAGCATATAACTGTAATCCCATGTCAAGAGTCCCCTGAACATAACGAACAATCCGCTTGAGAGCATGTAAGTGTTGCTCCAGCAGGCCGTGCATGAAAAGACAAACCTGCTGAACTGCATAGGAGATGTCTGGACGAGTGAAGGTGAGATATTGTAATGCACCTGCAAGGCTACGATATAAAGTCGGGTCCTGCACAGAGGGACCGTGGACAGTGTGCTTGGCACCAGGCTCAACGGGGGTCCTGCACGGTTGGCAAGAAGTCATACCGGCTCGCTCAAGAATCTCTATGGCATACTGCTTCTGAGACAAGAACATGCCAGTAGCAGTACGCGATGCTGATATACCAATAAAATAATCCAACGATCCTAAGTCAGTCATGGAAAATTCCGTATGTAAAGACTGGATAATCCGGTGAAGCAAGCTACTGGAGGATGTTGTCAACACAATGTCATCCACATACAGGAGGAGGTAGGAAATGTCGGAACCCTGTCGATAAATAAATAAATAAGTGTCACATCTGAAATGTCCCGTTCTTATTGATTAAAAACGTTCCATATTAATTGATTTCGTTGCGAGGTTTTGACCTCTATATGAGACGTTTTTCAAAGACTACATTCATTTTAAAACAAACCATAACCTTTATTTCATCAATAAAGGTTTAAAAAACTTTACGTAGATTATCAAATAATGATAATCTAAAATATCCTGTTTACACACGACCATTACATAATGGTTTACAATACAACTATGTTACAACAAAATAAGTTTCTTGAATGCAGTTTTTACACAATATCATACACGCATGGACTCCAAATCTCGTCCTTATTTAAGTATGCGACAGCGGAAGCTCTTAATAATCACCTGAGAATAAACATGCTTAAAACGTCAACAAAAATGTTGGTGAGTTATAGGTTTAACCTATATATATCAAATCATAATAATAGACCACAAGATTTCATATTTCAATACACATCCCATACATAGAGATAAAAATCATTCATATGGTGAACACCTGGTAACCGACATTAACAAGATTCATATATAAGAATATCCCCATCATTCCGGGACACCCTTCGGATATGATATAAATTTCGAAGTACTAAAGCATCCGGTACTTTGGATGGGGTTTGTTAGGCCCAATAGATCTATCTTTAGGATTCGCGTCAATTAGGGTGTCTGTTCCCTAATTCTTAGATTACCAGACTTAATAAAAAGGGCATATTCGATTTCGATAATTCAACCATAGAATGTAGTTTCACGTACTTGTGTCTATTTTGTAAATCATTTATAAAACCTGCATGTATTCTCATCCCAAAAATATTAGATTTTAAAAGTGGGACTATAACTCACTTTCACAGATTTTTACTTCGTCGGGAAGTAAGACTTGGCCACTGGTTGATTCATGAACCTATAACAATATATACATATATATCAAAGTATGTTCAAAATATATTTACAACACTTTTAATATATTTTGATGTTTTAAGTTTATTAAGTCAGCTGTCCTCGTTAGTAACCTACAACTAGTTGTCCACAGTTAGATGTACAGAAATAAATCGATAAATATTATCTTGAATCAATCCACGACCCAGTGTATACGTATCTCAGTATTGATCACAACTCAAACTATATATATTTTGGAATCAACCTCAACCCTGTATAGCTAACTCCAACATTCACATATAGAGTGTCTATGGTTGTTCCGAAATATATATAGATGTGTCGACATGATAGGTCGAAACATTGTATACGTGTCTATGGTATCTCAAGATTACATAATATACAATACAAGTTGATTAAGTTATGGTTGGAATAGATTTGTTACCAATTTTCACGTAGCTAAAATGAGAAAAATTATCCAATCTTGTTTTACCCATAACTTCTTCATTTTAAATCCGTTTTGAGTGAATCAAATTGCTATGGTTTCATATTGAACTCTATTTTATGAATCTAAATAGAAAAAGTATAGGTTTATAGTCGAAAAAATAAGTTACAAGTCGTTTTTGTAAAGGTAGTCATTTCAGTCGAAAGAACGACGTCTAGATGAACATTTTAGAAAACATACTTCCACTTTGAGTTTAACCATAATTTTTGGATATAGTTTCATGTTCATAATAAAAATCATTTTATCAAAATAACAACTTTTAAATCAAAGTTTATCATAGTTTTTAATTAACTAACCCAAAACAGCCCGCGGTGTTACTACGACAGCGTAAATCCGGTTTTACAGTGTTTTTCGTGTTTCCAGGTTTTAAATCATTAAGTTAGCATATCATATAGATATAGAACATGTGTTTAGTTGATTTTAAAAGTCAATTTAGAAGGATTAACTTTTGTTTGCGAACAAGTTTAGAATTAACTAAACTATGTTCTAGTGATTACAAGTTTAAACCTTCGAATAAGATAGCTTTATGTGTATGAATCGAATGATGTTATGAACATCATTACTACCTTAAGTTCCTTGGATAAACCTACTGAAAAAGAGAAAATTGGATCTAGCTTCAACGGATCCTTGGATGGCTCGAAGTTCTTGAAGCAGAATCATGACACGAAAACAAGTTCAAGTAAGATCATCACTTGAAATAAGATTGTTATAGTTATAGAAATTGAACCAAAGTTTGAATATGATTATTACCTTGTATTAGAATGATAACCTACTGTAAGAAACAAAGATTTCTTGAGGTTGGATGATCACCTTACAAGATTGGAAGTGAGCTAGCAAACTTGAAAGTATTCTTGATTTTATGTAACTAAAACTTGTAGAATATATGAAGAACACTTAGAACTTGAAGATAGAACTTGAGAGAGATTAATTAGATGAAGAAAATTGAAGAATGAAAGTGTTTTTAGGTGTTTTTGGTCGTTGGTGTATGGATTAGATATAAAGGATATTTAATTTTGTTTTCATGTAAATAAGTCATGAATGATTACTCATATTTTTGTAATTTTATGAGATATTTCATGCTAGTTGCCAATTGATGGTTCCCACATGTGTTAAGTGACTCAAATGGGCTGCTAAGAGCTGATCATTGGAGTGTATATACCAATAGTACATATATCTAAAAGATGTGTATTGTACGAGTACGAATACGGGTGCATACGAGTAGAATTGTTGATGAAACTGAACGAGGATGTAATTGTAAGCATTTTTGTTAAGTAGAAGTATTTTGATAAGTGTATTGAAGTCTTTCAAAAGTGTATAAATACATATTAAAACACTACATGTATATACATTTTAACTGAGTCGTTAAGTCATCGTTAGTCGTTACATGTAAGTGTTGTTTTGAAACCTTTAGGTTAACGATCTTGTTAAATATTGTTAACCCAATGTTTATAATATCAAATGAGATTTTAAATTATTATATTATCATGATATTATCATGTATGAATATCTCTTAATATGATATATATACATTAAATGTCTTTACAACGATAATCGTTACATATATGTCTCGTTTAAAAATCATTAAGTTAGTAGTTTTGTTTTTACATATGTAGTTCATTGTTAATACACTTAATGATATGTTTACTTATCATAGTATCATGCTAACTATATATATATCCATATATATGTCATCATATAGTTTTTACAAGTTTTAACGTTCTTGAATCACCGGTCAACTTGGGTGGTCAATTGTCTATATGAAACATATTTCAATTAATCAAGTCTTAACAAGTTTGATTGCTTAACATGTTGGAAACATTTAATCATGTAAATATCAATCTCAATTAATATATATAAACATGGAAAAGTTCGGGTCTCTACAGTACCTACCCGTTAAATAAATTTCGTCCCGAAATTTTAAGCTGTTGAAGGTGTTGACGAATCTTCTGGAAATAGATGCGGGTATTTATTCTTCATCTGATCTTCACGCTCCCAGGTGAACTCGGGTCCTCTACGAGCATTCCATCAAACCTTAACAATTGGTATCTTGTTTTGCTTAAGTCTTTTAACCTCACGATCCATTATTTCGACGGGTTCTTCGATGAATTGAAGTTTTTCGTTGATTTGGATTTCATCTAACGGAATAGTGAGATCTTCTTTAGCAAAACATTTCTTCAAATTCGAGACGTGGAAAGTGTTATGTACAGCCGCGAGTTGTTGAGGTAACTCAAGTCGGTAAGCTACTGGTCTGACACGATCAATAATCTTGAATGGTCCAATATACCTTGGATTTAATTTCCCTCGTTTACCAAATCGAACAACGCCTTTCCAAGGTACAACTTTAAGCATGACCATCTCTCCAATTTCAAATTCTATATCTTTTCTTTTAATGTCATCGTAGCTCTTTTGTCGACTTTGGGCGGTTTTCAACCGTTGTTGAATTTGGATGATCTTCTCGGTAGTTTCTTGTATAATCTCCGGACCCGTAATCTGTCTATCCCCCACTTCACTCCAACAAATCGGAGACCTGCACTTTCTACCATAAAGTGCTTCAAACGGCGCCATCTCAATGCTTGAATGGTAGCTGTTGTTGTAGGAAAATTCTGCTAACGGTAGATGTCGATCCCAACTGTTTCCGAAATCAATAACACATGCTCGTAGCATGTCTTCAAGAGTTTGTATCGTCCTTTCGCTCTACTCATCAGTTTGTGGATGATAGGCAGTACTCATGTCTAGACGAGTTCCTAATGCTTGCTGTAATGTTTGCCAGAATCTTGAAATAAATCTGCCATCCCTATCAGAGATAATAGAGATTGGTATTCCATGTCTGGAGACGACTTCCTTCAAATACAGTCGTGCTAACTTCTCTATCTTGTCATCTTCTCTTATTGGCAGGAAGTGTGCTGATTTGGTGAGACGATCAACTATTACTCAAATAGTATCAAAACCACTTGCAGTCCTTGGCAATTTAGTGATGAAATCCATGGTAATGTTTTCCCATTTCCATTCCGGGATTTCGGGTTGTTGAAGTAGACCTGATGGTTTCTGATGCTCAGCTTTGACCTTAGAACACGTCAAACATTCTCCTACGTATTTAGCAACATCGGCTTTCATACCCGGCCACCAAAAATGTTTCTTGAGATCCTTGTACATCTTCCCCGTTCCAGGATGTATTGAGTATCTGGTTTTATGAGCTTCTCTAAGTACCATTTCTCTCATATCTCCAAATTTTGGTACCCAAATCCTTTCAGCCCTATACCGGGTTCTGTCTTCCCGAATATTAAGATGCTTCTCCGATCCTTTGGATATTTCATCCTTTAAATTTCCCTCTTTTAAAACTCCTTGTTGCGCCTCCTTTATTTGAGTAGTAAGGTTATTATGAATCATTATATTCATAGATTTTACTCGAATTGGTTCTCTGTCCTTCCTGCTCAAGGCATCGACTATCACATTTGCCTTCCCCGGGTGGTAACGAATCTCAAAGTCGTAATCATTCAACAATTCAATCCACCTACGCTGCCTCATATTCAGTTGTTTCTGATTAAATATGTGTTGAAGACTTTTATGGTCGGTATATATAATACTTTTGACCCCATATAAGTAGTGCCTCCAAGTCTTTAATGCAAAAACAACCGCGCCTAATTCCAAATCATGCGTCGTATAATTTTGTTCGTGAATCTTCAATTGCCTAGACGCATAAGCAATCACCTTCGTTCGTTGCATTAATACACAACCGAGACCTTGCTTTGATGCGTCACAATAAATCACAAAATCATCATTCCCTTCAGGCAATGACAATATAGGTGCTATAGTTAGCTTTTTCTTCAATAACTGAAACGCTTTCTCTTGTTCATCATTCCATTCAAATTTCTTCCCTTTATGCGTTAATGCAGTCAAGGGTTTTGCTATTCTGGAAAAGTCTTGGATGAACCTTCTGTAGTAAACAGCTAGTCCTAAAAACTGGCGTATGTGTTTCGGAGTTTTCGAGGTTTCCCACTTTTCAACAGTTTCTATCTTTGCTGGATCCACCTTAATACCTTCTTTGTTCACAATGTGACCGAGGAATTGAACTTCTTCCAACCAAAATGCACACTTTGAAAATTTAGCGTACAATTCTTCCTTCCTCAATACTTCTAACACCTTTCTCAAATGTTCACTGTGTTCTTGGTCATTCTTTGAGTAAATAAGTATGTCATCAATGAAAACAATGACAAACTTGTCAAGGTATGGTCCACACATTCGGTTCATAAGGTCCATGAACACAGCTGGTGCATTAGTTAAACCAAACGGTATGACCATAAACTCGTAATGACCGTAACGTGTTCTGAAAGCAGTCTTTGGAATATCATCTTCTTTCACCCGCATTTGATGATACCCGGAACGTAAGTCAATCTTTGAATAAACAGACAAGCCTTGTAGTTGATCAAATAAGTCGTCGATTCTCGGTAGTGGGTAGCTGTTCTTGATGGTAAGTTTGTTCAATTCTCGGTAGTCGATACTCAACCTGAATGTACCATCTTTCTTCTTGACAAACAAAACAGGAGCTCCCCACGGTGATGTGCTTGGTCGAATGAAACCACGCTCTAAAAGTTCTTGTAATTGGCTTTGCAGTTCTTTCATCTCGCTGGGTGCGAGTATGTAAGGAGCACGAGCTATTGGTGCAGCTCCTGGTACAAGATCTATTTGAAATTCAACGGGTCGATGTGGGGGTAATCCCGGTAATTCTTTCGGAAATACATCGGGAAATTCAATTGCAATGGGAACATCATTGATGCTCTTTTCTTCAGTTTGTACTTTCTCGACGTGTGCTAGAACAGCATAGCAACCTTTTCTTATTAGTTTTTGTGCCTTCAAATTACTAATAAGATGTAGCTTCGTGTTGCCCTTTTCTCCGTACACTATTAAGGGTTTTCCTTTTTCTCGTATAATGCGAATTGCATTTTTGTAACAAACGATCTCTGCTTTCACTTCTTTCAACCAGTCCATACCGATTATCACATCAAAACTCCCTAACTCTACTGGTATCAAATCAATCTTAAATGTTTCGCTAACCAGTTTAGTTTCTCGATTCCGACATATATTATCTGCTAAAATTAATTTACCATTTGCTAATTCGAGTAAAAATTTACTATCCAAAGGCGTCAATGGACAACTTAATTTAGCACAAAAATCTCTACTCATATAGCTTCTATCCGCACCCGAATCAAATAAAACGTAAGCAGATTTATTGTCAATAAGAAACGTACCCGTAACAAGCTCTAGGTCTTCCTGTGCCTCTGCCGCATTAATATTGAAAACTCTTCCGCGGCCTTGTCCATTCGTGTTCTCCTGGTTCGGGCAATTTCTAATAATGTGGCCCGGTTTTCCACATTTATAACAAACTACATTGGCATAACTTGCTCTGACACTACTTGCTCTGCCATTACTCGTTCCGACACCATTTGTTCCTTTCGTTCTATTAACCCCTGGTCCATAGACCTCACACTTCGCCGCGCTATGACCATTTCTTTTACACTTGTTGCAAAATTTGGTGCAGAACCCCGAGTGATACTTTTCACACCTTTGGCATAGCTGCTTCTGATTGTTGTTGTTGTTGCGGTTATTATTGTTGTTGGGATGATTGTTGTAGTTGCTGTTGTTGTTGTTATTGTTGTTGTTGTTGTTGGGCCGTTTGTTGTAGTTGCGATTGATGTTGCGATTGTTGGGATAATTGTTGCGATTATTGTTGTAATTGCTGTTGTTGTTGTATTGGTGATTCTTATCACCGTTTTCCTCCCACTTTCTTTTAACTTGCTTCATATTGGCCTCTTCAGCAGTCTGTTCTTTAATTCTTTCTTTATTCTGGTTCACTAGTTTGTGAGCCATTCTACATGCCTGTTGTATGGAGGCGGGCTCATGTGAACTTATATCTTCTTGGATTCTTTCCGGTAATCCTTTCACAAACGCGTCGATCTTCTCTTCCTCATCTTCGAATGCTCCCGAACACAATAGGCACAATTCTGTGAATCATCTTTCGTACGTGGTAATATCAAATCCTTGGGTTCGTAACCCTCTAAGTTCTGTCTTGAGCTTATTGACATCGGTTCTGGGACGGTATTTCTCGTTCATCAAGTGCTTGAATGCTGACCACGGTAGTGCGTACGCATCATCTTGTCCTACTTGCTCTAGATAGGTATTCCACCATGTTAACGCAGAACCTGTGAAGGTATGCGTAGCGTACTTCACTTTGTCCTCTTCAGTACACTTACTTATGGCAAACACCGATTCGACCTTCTCAATCCACCGTTTCAATCCAATCGGTCCTTCGGTTCCATCAAATTCCAAAGGTTTGCAGGCAGTGAATTCTTTGTAGGTGCATCCTACACAATTTCCTGTACTGCTAGATCCAAGGTTATTGTTGGTATGTAGCGCAGCCTGTACTGCGGCTATGTTTGAAGCTAGAAAAGTACGGAATTCCTCTTCATTCATATTCACGGTGTGTCGAGTAGTCGGTGCCATTTCCTTCAAAATAGTCAAATGGAACAAGTTAATCATACAGAATATTAAGAGTAGTTAATAGTATTTCGTAGCATAATATGAACTCATTTATAAAAGCTTTTTCTTCATATTAGCGTTTTATAAGTTTAAATTCGGGTAGTACCTACCCGTTAAGTTCATACTTAGTAGCTAATATACAATTCAACTACTACAATTCTATATGAAAAACTGATTATAATAATATTTCACGTTCAAACTTTTACACAATATTTTACAAACTTACAATACCGCTTATTTTACATATAGCATGAAAAATAGCACACAATAAATTTGATACAAGATGGTTGTGACGATAATTCTAGCTAGTACACAAGTCGTTCAGCAAAGGCAATAAAGACACGTAATTCATACGTCCAGAAACAGGTCATGCATTCTGGTTTTACTAGGATTACTTCTCATCCTTGGTCTTGTGGAACATAACCGTTATGGCCGTTGATAAGACATCGTGTTGTAAAGTCGTCAAAGGGACGAGGGTTACGTAATGTCCAACAGTCCCGTAACAATCTAAAAACCTCATTTCTTACCCCAATTACCGACTCCGTCACTTGTGGAAATGTTTTGTTTAATAGTTGTAGCCCGATGTTCTTGTTCTCACTTTGGTGAAAAGCGAACATTACTAATCCGTAAGCATAACATGCTTCTTTATGTTGCATGTTAGCCGCTTTTTCTAAATCACGAAGTCCAATATTCGGATATATTGAGTCAAAATAATTTCTTAACCCATTGCGTAAAATAGCATTTGGGTTCCCCGCAATATATGCGTCAAAGTAAACACATCGTAACTTATGGATTTCCCAATGTGATATCCCCCATCTTTCGAACGAAAGCCTTTTATAAACCAAGGCATTCTTGGAACGTTCTTCGAATGTCTTACAAACTGATCTCGCCTTAAATAGTTGTGCTGAAGAATTCTGACCGACTCTAGACAAGATTTCATCAATCATGTCTCCGGGTAGGTCTCTTAAAATATTGGGCTGTCTATCCATTTTGTGTTTTTATACTGTAAAATAGACAAGAGTTAGATTCAAAAAAAAATACTTATTAATACAAGCAATTTTTACATATATCATAAAGCATAAGCACACTATATTACATATATTACACCACACGAATACAACTATCTTATTCCGACTCGCTTGTTTCTTCTTCTTCGGTTTTGGTTCGTTTTGCCAAGTTTCTAGGGATATATGATGTTCCCCTAATACGAGCCATCGTTTTCCACATTGGTTTAGAAAAACCTGGTGGTTTAGAGGTTCCCGGGTCATTGTTACAACTTAAGGACTTTGGGGGTTGACGATACATATAAAGTTCATCGTGGTTGGAATTAGATTTCTCTATTTTTATGCCCTTTCCCTTATTATTTTCTTTTGCCTTTTTAAATTCAGTTGGGGTAATTTCTGTAACATCATCGGAATTCTCGTCGGAATCCGATTCATCGGAGAATTGGTAATCCTCCCAATATTTTGCTTCCTTGGCGGAAACACCATTGACCATAATTAACCTTGGTCGGTTGGTTGAGGATTTTATTTTACTTAACCGTTTTATTATTTCCCCCACCGGTTCTATTTCTTCAACCGGTTCCGATTCTTCTTCCGGTTCCGATTCTTCTTCCGGTTCCGACTCTTCTTCCGGTTCCTCTTCGGGAACTTGTGAATCAGTCCACGAATCATTCCAATTACATTTGACTCTTCATTATTATTAGGTGAGTCAATGGGACTTGTTCTAGAGGTAGACATCTATCACATAATATCAAACGCGTTAAGAGATTAATATATCACATAATATTCACATGTTAAAAATATATAGTTTCCAACAAAATTTGGTAAGCAATCATTTTTCAAGTAAACACGGTCGAAGTCCAGACTCACTAATGCATCCTAACAAACTCGATAAGACACACTAACGCAAAATTCTAGTTCTCTAAGACCAACGCTCTGATACCAACTGAAATGTCCCGTTCTTATTGATTAAAAACGTTCCATATTAATTGATTTCGTTGCGAGGTTTTGACCTCTATATGAGACGTTTTTCAAAGACTGCATTCATTTTAAAACAAACCATAACCTTTATTTCATCAATAAAGGTTTAAAAAGCTTTACGTAGATTATCAAATAATGATAATCTAAAATATCATGTTTATACACGACCATTACATAATGGTTTACAATACAAATATGTTACAACAAAATAAGTTTCTTGAATGCAGTTTTTACACAATATCATACAAGCATGGACTCCAAATCTCGTCCTTATTTAAGTATGCGATAGCGGAAGCTCTTAATAATCACCTGAGAATAAACATGCTTAAAACGTCAACAAAAATGTTGGTGAGTTATAGGTTTAACCTATATATATCAAATCATAATAATAGACCACAAGATTTCATATTTCAATACACATCCCATACATAGAGATAAAAATCATTCATATGGTGAACACCTGGTAACCGACATTAACAAGATGCATATATAAGAATATCCCCATCATTCCGGGACACCCTTCGGATATGATATAAATTTCGAAGTACTAAAGCATCCGGTACTTTGGATGGGGTTTGTTAGGCCCAATAGATCTATCTTTAGGATTCGCGTCAATTAGGGTGTCTGTTCCCTAATTCTTAGATTACCAGACTTAATAAAAAGGGGCATATTTGATTTCGATAATTCAACCATAGAATGTAGTTTCACGTACTTGTGTCTATTTTGTAAATCATTTATAAAACCTGCATGTATTCTCATCCCAAAAATATTAGATTTTAAAAGTGGGACTACAACTCACTTTCACAGATTTTTACTTCGTCGGGAAGTAAGACTTGGCCACTGGTTGATTCACGAACCTATAACAATATATACATATATATCAAAGTATGTTCAAAATATATTTACAACACTTTTAATATATTTTGATGTTTTAAGTTTATTAAGTCAGCTGTCCTCGTTAGTAACCTACAACTAGTTGTCCACAGTTAGATGTACAGAAATAAATCGATAAATATTATCTTGAATCAATCCACGACCCAGTGTATACGTATCTCAGTATTGATCACAACTCAAACTATATATATTTTGGAATCAACCTCAACCCTGTATAGCTAACTTCAACATTCACATATAGAGTGTCTATGGTTGTTCCGAAATATATATAGATGTGTCGACATGATAGGTCGAAACATTGTATACGTGTCTATGGTATCTCAAGATTACATAATATACAATACAAGTTGATTAAGTTATGGTTGGAATAGATTTGTTACCAATTTTCACGTAGCTAAAATGAGAAAAATTATCCAATCTTGTTTTACCCATAACTTCTTCATTTTAAATCCGTTTTGAGTGAATCAAATTGCTATGGTTTCATATTGAACTCTATTTTATGAATCTAAACAGAAAAAGTATAGGTTTATAGTTGGAAAAATAAGTTACAAGTCGTTTTTGTAAAGGTAGTCATTTCAGTCGAAAGAACGACGTCTAGATGACCATTTTAGAAAACATACTTCCACTTTGAGTTTAACCATAATTTTTGGATATAGTTTCATGTTCATAATAAAAATCATTTTATCAGAATAACAACTTTTAAATCAAAGTTTATCATAGTTTTTAATTAACTAACCCAAAACAGCCCGCGGTGTTACTACGACGGCGTAAATCCGGTTTTACGGTGTTTTTCGTGTTTCCAGGTTTTAAATCATTAAGTTAGCATATCATATAGATATAGAACATGTGTTTAGTTGATTTTAAAAGTCAATTTAGAAGGATTAACTTTTGTTTGCGAACAAGTTTATAATTAACTAAACTATGTTCTAGTGATTACAAGTTTAAACCTTCGAATAAGATAGCTTTATATGTATGAATCGAATGATGTTATGAACATCATTACTACCTTAAGTTCCTTGGATAAACCTACTGGAAAATAGAAAAATGGATCTAGCTTCAACGGATCCTTAGATTGCTTGAAGTTCTTGAAGCAGAATCATGACACGAAAACAAGTTCAAGTAAGATCATCACTTGAAATAAGATTGTTATAGTTATAGAAATTGAACCAAACTTTGAATATGATTATTACCTTGTATTAGAATAATAACCTACTGTAAGAAACAAAGATTTCTTGAGGTTGGATGATCACCTTACAAGATTGGAAGTGAGCTAGCAAACTTGAAAGTATTCTTGATTTTATGTAACTAAAACTTGTAGAATATATGAAGAACACTTAGAACTTGAAGATAGAACTTGAGAGAGATTAATTAGATGAAGAAAATTGAAGAATGAAAGTGTTTGTAGGTGTTTTTGGTCGTTGGTGTATGGATTAGATATAAAGGATATTTAATTTTGTTTTCATGTAAATAAGTCATGAATGATTACTCATATTTTTATAATTTTATGAGATATTTCATGCTAGTTGCCAAATGATGGTTCCCACATGTGTTAAGTGACTCACATGGGCTGATAAGAGCTGATCATTGGAGTGTATATACCAATAGTACATATATCTAAAAGCTGTGTATTGTACGAGTACGAATACGGGTGCATACGAGTAGAATTGTTGATGAAACTGAACGAGGATGTAATTGTAAGCATTTTTGTTAAGTAGAAGTATTTTGATAAGTGTATTGAAGTCTTTCAAAAGTGTATAAATACATATTAAAACACTACATGTATATACATTTTAACTGAGTCGTTAAGTCATCGTTAGTCGTTACATGTAAGTGTTGTTTTGAAACCTTTCGGTTAACGATCTTGTTAAATGTTGTTAACCCAATGTTTATAATATCAAATGAGATTTTAAATTATTATATTATCATGATATTATCATGTATGAATATCTCTTAATATGATATATATACATTAAATGTCTTTACATCGATAATCGTTACATATATGTCTCGTTTAAAAATCATTAAGTTAGTAGTCTTGTTTTTACATATGTAGTTCATTGTTAATATACTTAATGATATGTTTACTTATCATAGTATCATGTTAACTATATATATATATCCATATATATGTCATCATATAGTTTTTACAAGTTTTAACGTTCGTGAATCACCGGTCAACTTGGGTGGTCAATTGTCTATATGAAACATATTTCAATTAATCAAGTCTTAACAAGTTTGATTGCTTAACATGTTGGAAACATTTAATCATGTAAATATCAATCTCAATTAATATATATAAACATGGAAAAGTTCGGGTCACTACAACATCGGCTGTGGTGGAATCCAAGGCGCTGAGCATATCCTGCAAAGCGCTGAAACCATGCGCGCGGAGCCTGTTTGAGGCCATATAAAGATTTCTGCAGTAAGAAGACATAGTTGGGATATCTAGGATCCCGAAAACCCAGAGGTTGATGCATGTAAACCGTCTCAAACAGCTGACCATGAAGAAATGCGTTCTTGACATCTAGCTGATGAACATGCCAATGTCGAGAAATCTAGCTGATGAACATGCCAATGTCGAGAAATCGCTAAGCTGAGAATAGTGCGTATAGTTTCCGGTTTGTAACACCCCGTTTTTCTTTGAACATGGCCCAAAAGTGCGTATTTCACCTCTTGAATGTTTAACTTTAACAGTGGTCGATTGTAAATGATTCAAACATTGGAAATTGGACTAACCTGGCAAACTATCGCGTTTAAAGGCACTATATCGCGAGTTGGTCCATCGCAGAACACGATGGGCTGGAATGAAATGCGACACCCTGAGAACCCCACACCTGATCAATCTGTCGCGACCTGGTTACCTTTGTCGCATTTTGGTTTTCGCGGAACGTGACACGTGGGCAGAACTGGTTATCCAGCTCGTTTTTAAAAGGGATTTTTGAGGGTGTTTTGATCATTTCGTATTATGGACTAGTTTTAAGGCCACAAATCAGGCCAAATCTTATCTCATTCTCAATTCCTTCATCTCTTATCATTCTTTAAACCCTAGTGAGAGAAACAAGGTTTTAGAGAAAGAAAGTGGGTTTTGAGGAAGAAGAAGGTTGATTCGGGTTAAGGCGCAAGAAGCAAGGTTGTTCATCTCGTCAATGGCAACATTTTGGTGATATTGGTAAGTTTCAACTCCGAATTTCATTTTGTTGATTTGATAATCAAGTTAGGGTTTGAGCTTAATTATTGGGGAAAACCCATCTAGACCTCAAATGGCTCATTTGTAGCTAGTTATTGTTGTTGTTGGTAGGTTTTGGGTTGGTTAATGATTTAACCGTGATTAGGGATTTAATTTGGGTGTAATCACTATGATTAGTGATTATGTTGTTGATAGAACCCAAATGGGTGCTGTTGGAAATTTGATTTTGAATTAGGTCAAAAATAAGGGTTTGTAAGTTGATTTTGGTGAAGACAAGTGTTTAGAACTTGTGGTTTAGTTAAGTTGGCGTTGTTGGAACCATTTTCACTAGTATTAGTGATTATTGGTAAGTTTGGGCATGGATTGTGTTTGAAAGTGCAATTGGGTCGAAATTGCACTAGGTGTCAATATGGGTGGGTTTGTAATACACCCTAATTGTGTTGTTTGTTATGTGATAAATGGAATAGGTACTTTCCATTGGCGATTGCAGATTTTGGTTTTGCATCCATCAAAATTTCATGGTGAGTGTCAATATACTATGTGCATATGTATGTATAGGATGGGTGCGGGTTGGGTGAAGTGATCCTCGGCTATAGAGCTCATTTCACATATAGGTGGTTTTGATGGGCTTGTGTAATAGGTCCAATTGGCACGGTGGTGCGTTTTGATTGACCACCTTTGGCGAGGCGCACACTTTATGTGTATGTTATCACATGTGCTTGTGATTGGGATAACCCCGATGATGTGGATTATTATATAATCCCGACCGCGTGGGTTTGGTTTTTGGTTTGCGGTTGATTAACCCCGATGATGTATATTTTTATAATCCCGGGACCGTGGGTTATGATGTGGGACATGAATATCGGGTTGTACGTATTCATAATATTTCGGGTAGTGCGATTGTCCCTTTTGGGTTGGACCCATAGTTTGAGGTAGTGAATGTCGGGTTGTTCGAATTCACTAAGGCTCGGTTTGCTTGGCCATCCTCAGTTATACTATGTAGTGAAGGTAGTGAATCTCGGGTTGTGCGTATTCACTAAGGCCGAGTTGCACGGCTACCCTTCGGGTGATTAAGGTTAAGTGGTTAACCTTGGGTTGTAGGTTCATTGATTATATATAAATATGTTATTTATATTATTGTGATGTAGCTAACCCTCCGGGCATATCTTGATGGCGTTGTTCATATCGTTGTTGGTGTACCTACATTGTTGATATATTAGTTTGTTGTATATCGATCGTACGGTATGCTTAGATTAGCTTGCACTTATGCTTGGACTCCGGTATGTGCTATTTGATTGTTATTGTATGGCGTTTCCATTTTATGCATATATATGTATGTAGTATATCCTCACTTACTAAGCATTAACTTACCCTCTCGTTGTTTACATTTTTATAGATTTGCGTGGAGGTGGTGGCTCGGGTAAGCGTGAGAACTAGTGGACTCGCGTAGGTTGCTTTAGAAAGCGTGCTTTTGGATTGATTAGGATTGGGTAGCGTATCCCCAATCACCATGCTCGGTTTTTTTGGAAATTAAACTAGTTGGGTCGAAACTATCTTTTGGCGATGTAAACGGGTTTTAGTAAACTATGATGTGTATGCCCGTTTGGATATTTAAACTTATGTATTAAACGTTTTAAAGTTGTCCAACTTACTATTGTAATGGAAGCGTTTTGGAAATATAAATAGGACCTTAATGTTAATAAGATTAATGTATTATAAAAAAAATTATTGGACGGTATAACGGCGGGTTGGGTCGTTTCAAGTGGTATCAGAGCATGGTCTAAGGGATTTAGGAGACTTGAGATAGGTGCCTAGACTTAGACTTTTGTGTGTGCTTATTTGTTGTGGGACTTGTAGGAGAACGGGTCGGACGGGGATTTGGTTAGTGTCTTAGCGTGTAGGTGAACTAACTAGATTGTGGCTTGTATCGTGATATTATTCTTGCGTGTGTTTATATCGCGTAGAATTTTTGTTTGTGTTGGTTTATATCATCGAGCGAGGCGGTCGTTGTACTAACAAGTTGATACGGTGTGTGCGCGTAATAATGACTAGCTACCAGCCTACCATTGTTACGGGTGCAAATCGTGTTAATCAGTAAAGTACAACAAGTGTTGAGCAAGATGGGGCGGTGTTTTGCGTGTGGTTTTATACGTTCATGGTCTAATCGTTTTGCATTCTTTAGAATGACGACGAGAAACGGGATCGGGGCGAGCGACGATGAGTTTAACGCTAGAGTTGCGGCCGCTGTTGCGGAGCAATTGGGAGCGTTACGAGAAGAAATGGATAGGAAGTATTCCGAATTTCGAAGTAGTGGTGAAATGGAGCGTTGTCATAAGAGCTTCATGTGGACTAAACCTCCTATGTATGACGGAAAACCGGATCCTTTGATAAGCACAACATGGATCTCGGATGTCGAAGGGTGTTTTTGCACTATTGAATGCCCTCCCGAGAAGAGAACAAGACTCACTGCAAGATTATTGCCGGGTAGGGCGAAGGATTGGTTGGATGGTAAGGTTGACATTGTTGGTGGTGAGTCATTTATGGGGTTATCGTGGGACAATTTTAAGAAGGAATTCTTCGAGGAGTTTCGGACGCAGGCCGAATTGTCGAAACTGCATGATGAGTTGCGAAACTTGCAACAAGGATCTATGGACTTGAATAGTCTCAAGACGACCTTTATGGCGAAGGCTCGGTTTTTCCCGGAGTATAACGGGAATGATCGTGTGTTGATGGGAGATTTCTATCGAACCTTGAATGATGACTTACGAAACAAAATTAGCATTGGTCAAGTGAACTCGTTTGCGGAGTTATTCGTCGTGGCTAGGTGTTATGAATCACATTCGCGATTGATGGTTAGTGAACCCTCAAGTAAGAGAAGGGTTGATTCGTATGGTGCTCCGAGTAAGAAAACTAAGGGTGCAAGTGCGAGTACGGGTAATGTGGGGAAAGGCACGATGAGTTCTCGTGCACCTAGATGTTTCATCTGTGGTGTTAGGGGCCACAAGTTATGGGACACACAATGCCGAGGAGTGGTGATACAATGTGCTACTATTTTCATAAGGAGGGACATCGCAAGCCGGATTGTCCTGATTTGGTGGAGGCCAATGCCGTGAGGAGACGTTAAGGTACTTTTCGTTTTAATAAATATGTCCTTAATTATTTATTTTGTGCCGATGAGTTCGGGTGTGTTGAATGCATTGTGTTATGCTTGTTATTGTTATGGGTGACATTCCTAATGGAATTACCCTATAGTGACGTTTTGATTAACGGACAAAGGGCGTAAGGCTTGGTGCAACCAAGCATTCCTTAGTGTTTTGAAAAATGTTTCTACCAAGCCATGGAAAAGGGCTTTGGTGTTCGAATGTTAGCGCGTGTTCACTCTCGTGTTGAAATTGATGAACCGTGAGGTTCGTCGGATGGATGGAACACTAGAGATCGAGTGTTTGATCTCGATGAAGGTTGGTAATGGAGTCTACGGGACGCAATGTTAGGTGCCTCTTTCACACCTACCAGTGTGGTATTCGACTCCGATGGTGTCGCGATTACATTGAACTTAGGGTACCGGCAAGAAACCCTTAGGTGCTTGAGTGACGGTGTGGAGGTTACAAGTGATAGCAACTCAATGGTTGTTGGAGTGATACTTGTACGGTTTGGTTAGTACATCGGTTGAAGTAGCGAAGGATAATCCGAAACCCTTCGTATGCTCAAGGATAGAGCAAGGTATTGTGATGTGTATATCATGGGATGCAAGATGGATGGATCTTGTCTTTCTTTAGCGTGTTGGTTGTATGAGTCTCGGTGAGACGGAGACGGACTTGACGGTTGACTAAGTCAATGAGGAGTGAATAATAAATTCGCGGGATACTATTATCTCAATGACGTGGTTATGGAACAGAGTTCTAAGTGGAGGAGTTTGTACTCCCGTACGAAGAGGTTTTCAGAGAGTTGATGTTGGACGGAGCCGTATAGATTCGGGGCTAGTGTTGACATCTATGTTAGTCGATTGTGGTAAGAGTACGATTTGGATTAAACTGTACCTATTAAATTGGAGTTAAATTAACACCGAGGTGGTAATATGGTGAATATCATTGAGAGATAATGGACGTGTTCGATGAGCAAGGTGAGATCCCTGGTTAAGGGATGGGCGCGTCGAATTCTCTTCTAGAGAATTATTGATTTGTGCCTATGTGTGATATAGTGGTTCTTGCTTGATTGTCATGGCATTGTGCACACGTAAGTTTAATGCGTGTGCAAAGATTTCAAGTGAGTGGAATAATTATACGTGTATGTATATGATGTATTCATTTGTGTGGTGTGAAATGTGGATTTAGTCGTGGTGTTCAGATACCACATTTTACATGATGAGTGGGTTAGTCGCGGTGTTAATACACCACTCCGGAGTTAGTGACATGTGGGTTAGTCGTGGTGTTAAGACACCACATTGTCGTGATGGGTGGGTTAGTCGCGGTGATAAGACACCACCCGGGGTTTAGTGATACGCGGTGTTAAGTACACTAATGGATGTTGTGAACTCCAATGGTCCTTTGCGAGTACCATTCCTTGTGTTGTGTTGGGAGTAGTGTTATATCGGCATTGTATAACATTATAGGGAAATGAGAGTACCGGTGGGAAATGAGAGTACCATTCCTTGTGTTGTGATTTGGGAAGTGAATATCGGTTTGCACGTATTCACAACGACTCGGGTTGTTGCGGTCATCCCATTTGTTGGAAATATAGATTGGGTTAGTGATTTTCGGGTTGTTGCGAATTCACTAAGGTTCGGGTTGTTTCGACCATCCTCCATATGTGTTTAGGCTTGGGTTATTTCGGCCATCTTTTGTGTGATTAGTGATGCGATAGTCGTGTTTCGCTCACATGTTATTGAGGGTGTGACAACAGCCGTTTTTATACACCTTCGGGTTTGCGTTGCCATAGCCGTTGTGGGTGTTAGTGGATTTAGCCGTTTGCTTACGATTTTACGGTAGTTACGTATTAGCCGTGTTTGCGTACTACAAGGGATGTTAAGTGGTAAGTGTTATCCATAAGGATTCGCTTTTATTCGGTCTTCATCGGTTTGGTTGTTGACCTTATTTTTGGGCATGGTTACTTTAGCATTGTACTTGGTAAGGGTACGCTAAAGGGGTGATATATCGGTACGAGATTGGTTGAGTTCTTCCCGAAGCGAGGAATTGAGCAAGTTTATTTGCTCGGATGTTGTGTGCATTGCATGTCTCAGAATGCGTGCAAGTGTGTATTTGGTAAATAGAATGATCTTCGGGTTAATGAGAAATATGGTGGAAATCAGATTGGAACGTATCTTTGAGGACCATAGAGTGTGGTTCCGAATGGTTAAGTGAAGAGGATCACGGGGACGTGATCGAATTTAAGTGGGGGAGAGTTGTAACACCTTGTTTTTCTTGAACATTGCCCAAAGGTGCGTATTTCACCCCTTCAATGTTTAACTTTAACCGTGGTCGATTGTAAATGATTCAAACGTTGGAAATTGGACTAACTTGGCAAACTATGTGGTGCGTTGGTCCATCGCGGAACGCAATGGGCTGGAATGAAATGCGACACCCTGAGAACCCCACATCTGATCAATCTGTCGCGACCTGGTTACCTTTGTCGCATTTTGGTTGTCGCGGAACACGACATAATGTCGCGAAACGCGACATGTGGGCAGAACTGGTTATCCAGCTCGTTTTTAAAAGGGATTTTTGAGGGTGTTTTGGTCATTTCGCATTATGGACAAGTTTTTAAGGCCACAAATCTGGCCAAATCTTATCTCATTCTCATTTCCTTCATCTCTTCTCATTCTTCAAACCCTAGTGAGAGAAATAAGGTTTTAGAGAAAGAAAGTGGATTTTGAGGAAGAAGAAGGTTGATTTGGGTTAAGGCCTAAGAAGAAAGGTTGTTCATCTCGTCAACGACAACATTTTGGTGGTATTGGTAAGTCTTAACTTCGAATTTTGTTTTGTTGATTTGATAATCAAGTTAGGGTTTGAGCTTAATTGTTGGGGAAAACCCATCTAGACCTCAAATGGATTATTTGTAGCTAGTTATTGTTGTTGTTGGTGGGTTTTGGGTTGGTTGATGATTTAACCATGATTAAGGCTTTAATTTGGGTGTAATCACTATGATTAGTGATTATGTTGTTGATAGAACCCAAATGGGTGTTGTTGGAAACTTGATTTTGAATTGGGTCATAAATAAGGGTTTGTAAGTTGATTTTGGTGAAGACAAGTGTTTAGAACATGTGGTTTAGTTAAGTTGGCATTGTTGGAACCATTTTCATTAGTGTTAGTGATTATTGGTAAGTTTGGGCATGGATTGTGTTTGAAAGTGCAATTGGGTTGAAATTGCACTAGGTGTCAATATGGATTGGTTTGTAATCCACCCTAATTGTGTTGTTTGTTATGTGATAAATGGAATAAGTACTTTCCATTAGCGATTGCGGATTTTGGTTTTGCATCCATCATGATTTCAAGGTAAGTGTCAATATACTTTGTGCATTTGTATGTATAGGATGGGTGCGGGTTGGGTGAAGTGATCCTCGGCATAGAGCTCACTTCACATATAGGTGATTTTGATGGGCTTGTGTAATAGGTCCTGTAAGTAACTAGAGGGGGGTGAATTGTTAATACGTTTTTAACACTTTTTCGATTGATCACCAAATTCGATTTAACTTTGATCAACCAACTCAACTCAAACTTGATGTGTGTAGTGTATATGTTCAAAATGATAAATGAAGTAATGTAAAGAATATAGACACAAGGATTTATAGTGGTTCGGGTGGATGTTAACTAATCCACCTTAATCCACTCCCCGATTACACTAATCGGGATTTGTTGCTTCACTAAGCACTTTTCTCCAAACCCAGTGGAGATCCGATTTACAAGTCTTCAACTTCTTTTGTAGACAACAAACCTAATCTTTCTTTCCCTTTGAAAGATCAACTCCAACCTAGATCAACTTGTGTTAACCTTGGACAAGTATTAATCTCCAAATAAGATTAATCAACTTCCTAAGTCCCTTTAAGGAAGTAGATCACTAAGCTAGCCTATGCTTCTACTAATTGAAGTTACAAGACTTATACATTACATTAAGTAAACTCACAAGATAAATAATTTTGATTACTAAGTTTACAACAACCCAATTCTATATCTATAAGATCATAGAATCTTCTCTTGCTTGATCACTTTTGAGTAGTAATGGATGCACTTGTAATCACTGGAGATAAGCTTTTGAAATATGCAAGAGGGTCAGCTTCAAATGCTCTTAAATGTTTGCCTTTTATAGTGGGATTCAAAAAGTAGCCGTTGACACATGGTTGCCTGCACGGTCGACCGTGGTGCGACCGTGCGTGCTCCAGTCCAAATTAGGTATCCGTTGTATAGCAGTTTGACTCAAATTTGAACACCATATTTTGGCAGCTTTACTCCTTCTAGCACCTGCAAAAGAAACCAAACATCCTATACAACTACTATATGCATTAAGTGTGTGAGATTTGGTTTTAATGCATGAAAGTGACTAATCATTCCAAAAGTGGCAAACCCAACATTCTTGGAGAAGTGTCTTGATTGATATTTAGGAAAATTTCAGTTTGGTCAAGACTTAGTTAGTCACATTAATGTCTTTGGTTCAATTCTAAAGACTAGTCACTATGTCATTAAATTCCAAGTTTCAATTAATCACAAGTCATGTCCTTTTTTAAGTTTAGTTAGAGATTAATTGAACAATGTCTCTATAAGATAATCATGAAGCATGTAGAGATATCAAAGTTAAGTCATAAGCAATCACCTTTAGTTACTTAGACTAGATCAAATAGACAATTGACTATACTTTCATTGTGAACCATTTTACACTTAATCTATTGGAGTAGGTTAGTTACTTGAATCCTAACTAATGAGCACATAGCAAACATATTAATCAAGTTGACAAGTTTAAGAGTATTAAGCATATTGGCAAGTAGCAAGTAATACTCACATAGCAAGAGATAGTTATTCTAGGATCAATCATATAGATACTTGCACAACTTATAATTCAAGCACTTAATAAGTTTAATGTGCAATATAACACATTACATGATTAATGTGTAAGCACACATTAATGTCCAACACATGCACAAGGGAAGAGCAATCTCTAGTTGGGACTTGGTGACCATCCTAAATGTATCTAAGTGTGTTTTAGGACTACAAGTCATTACTATCTAATCTTGAGAGCATTGTTCCTCATTTAGCCTTAATTAATCACTAAGTCATTTCTAATAGCAATCATTGTTCTAGTGACATTGGCTTAAGTGTGTTGGTACTTGACGATCATACTAAGGATATCTAGATAAGAATTAAGATCACAAGTTTTTGATTAACACTTATGTGTTATGCCTAATCTTGGTTAATTTTTCATTAAAATGTCATTAGGTATAATTAATCACAATTAGTGTTTTTATGACCAAAACTCGGTTGAGTATGAAGAAGGCATCTATTCTAAGTATGTTGAGAAAGGTTTCATGAATTATAGATGTCAGGAACTATTCAAACTTTATTTGGTCGAAAATGGTAACAGATAAAACTGCGGTCGCACTGCGGTTGACCGTGGTGACGACCGTGCAACTTGTTTTCACAAAACTGCGTTGCAATTCAGTTTGGGTTTTCACGATTGACTATGTAGTCGACCGTACCTCGACCATCTGTTTAGCTAAAGTTTTAATTTCATTCTTTAACCTATGTTTGACTTGTTGTTTGCAAGATAAAGTATGGATTAGTGACCTTGCGTGTTTTATGTTAAGATGTCAGTCATCACTTATGCATATGTATGTGTCATCATCAAAACATATTCTTGCGTGTTTATCACACTTTGGTTAATCATACTTAAGTTTATCGTTTAGCGCATTAACCCACATTCAACCAACAGGTCCAATGGGCACGGTGGTGCGTTTTGGTTGAGCGCCTTTGGCGAGGCGCACACTTTGTGTGTACGTTATCACATGGTGTAACACCCTGAATTTTAATACATTAGAAAGTGTCACCAGGAAGTGTCAATAGAAAATGCCAGTAAAAGTGTGCATCAGAAAGTGTCACTGAAAGTCTACCTAATACTTATGCATTTTCAGATTTTACATCAGAATCAGAATCTATTCTTAAATTGAAACTGGGAACTGCAGGTATCGCGTTTGAAGGCTATGTGTCGTGTTTTAGTAAGTCGTGGAACACGACAAAATGGGTCAAAACGCGACACCTTAAAAACATGGACCTGATCACATCGTCGCGTTCTATATTGGTTTGTCGCGTCTAGGGTGTCGCGAAACGTGACCCGTCATCGCGAAACGCGATAAACTTGCAGAATGTCCATTTTGGGCACGTTTTTGGGTTTAAAATGGGGGTATTTGTGTCTTTTCACTTGGGGAACGGGTTATATGCTTAAGATCAGTTCCAAAGCTTATCTCTAACTCATATCTAACACACGCAAACACTCCCAACCATTTTTAGAGAGATAAACCCATTTTAGAGAGAGAGAGAGCTTGGTTTGAGGTGAAATCACTCCAAGGTCCAAGTGTTAAAGTTGTTCATCTCGTTCTTGACTACGTTGTGGTAGTGTTGGTAAGTTCTAACTCTGAATTTCATTATTTGATTTGATATTCAAATTTAGGATTTGAACTTGATTTGTTGAGAAATCCATTTAAACTCATGAAGTGAGTTTAGTGATGCTAGTAATCGGGGTTTATAGTGTCGTTGGTGGATTTTGGGTTGGTTGATGTCTTGGGCAAGTTTAAGGCTTGCAAAATGGGTTAAATCACTAGGTTTAGTGATTATGGAAGTATTGAAACCCATTTTGGTGTATTTGGTTGACTAATTTTGAAATGGGTCAAAATTAGGGTTTGTGTGTCAAATTGGGTAAGATAAGTGTTTAACACTTATGATTTGGTTTAATTGGTGTATTTGGACCATTTTCACTTGCGTTAGTGATTATTAGTTAGTTTGGGAGCGGTTTATGCTTGGAAGTGCATTTGGGTCAAAATTGCACTAAGTGTCAATTTGGGTTGATTTGTAATCCGCCTTAATTGTGTTGTGTGTTATGTGATAAATGGAATAGGTACATTCCATTGGCGAGTTACGGATTATTCGATTGCTTTCATCGAGGCGCTAAGGCGAGTGGAATATTTATACATGTATGTATGTAGTTTCTTTACTCGTATGCGATGTGGGTCTTCGGTGCCACATCGTGAGTATTGGTGGTATGTCACAAGCCGGTGACTTATTGATACTATGCGTGATGAGAACTACGAGTCTGTAGTGTCTTGGTGGGTGATTCACAATTCGGTGACACCCTATGGTGATTCACAAGTCGGTGACACCTCATGGAGGTTCACAAATCGGTGACCTCGTATGTCTTGGTGGGTGATTCACAAGTCGGTGACACCCTATGGTGATTCACAAGTCGGTGACACCTCATGGAGGTTCACAAGTCGGTGACCTCGTATGTGTTGGCGGGTGACTCACAAGTCGGTGACACCCTATGGTGATTCACAAGTCGGTGACACCTCATGGTGGTTCACAAGTCGGTGACCCCTTATGTCGTGGTAGGTGATTCACAAGTCGGTGACACCTTATGATGATTCACAAGTTGATGACATCATTGCGAGTTGGACTCGGCGATATTTGGTCGACTACAAGTCGGTAGTACCAAAGCGGGAGAATGGTTAGCATGTTTATGCCTTGTTATGTTTAGTTTATATTCGTGATGATGTATATACTAATGTTGTTGCTATCATGCCCCGTCCTAATCCATCTGGACGAAGTCACCAACATCTGGTCCCATTGCGATGATCGACTCCAAGTAATATCTCTAAAATGAGCAAATGCACAGCGGAAGATTTCTTTCATACCTGATAATGCTAAAAACGAACACATAATTCATAGCATTATTCTTCAAGAAAGGCAAGCTTTTAGTCGCAATTGTTCTATTTACAAGTGATATTCGTTTAAATATTAAAAGGTGAAGACAAAAGGCAGATTCGACGATTTAAAGACGCAAACGACCAAAAAGCTCAAAAGTACAAAGTACGATCCAAGAGGTTCAATTTATTGATGAGAAGCGTCTAGAAATGACAAAAGTACAAGTTACAAAACGAAAAGTACAAGATATTAAATTGTACGCAAGGACGTTCGAAAATCCGGAACCGGGACCTAAGTCAACTTTCAATGCACGACGCAACGGAGTGAAAATTACAAGTCAACTATGCATATAAATATAATATAATATATAAATAATTCTTAAAATTATATATATATATTATATTTTTTTATTAAAAAAAATCCGTCGGCAAGCTAGGAGCCAAACTTGGATGAGCTGTAATCCACTACTCCGAGATCGTGGAGCCAGGAGGCTATCCCCCTTCGAGATCGCGGAGCACACCAAAACTGAAATGGGGCCTATAAAAGGCAACGCATTCGATCGATATTTAACACTTCTTTTTCTTTTCATCATACGTAAAGATATATATATATATATATATATATATATATATATATATATATATATATATATATATATATATATATATATTATAATTTTAATTTTAATTTTAATTCTAATAATAAGGGTATGTTAGCGAATGTTGTAAGGGTGTAAGTCGAAATTCTGTCCGTGTAACACTACGCTATTAATAAATCACTGTAAGTTATGTTTAAATTATTTTCATTAATGTCTCGTAGCTAAGTTATTATTATGCTTATTTAAGCCGAAGTAATCGTGATGTTAGACTAAATATTAAAATTGGGTAATTGGGCTTTGTATCATAATTGGGGTTTGAACAAACAAACGACACTTGTAGAAATTAGACTATAGGCTATTAATGAGATTTATATTAACTAAATGATACCTCATTAATTTAATATATAGACTTATAATTTGACGTATTTATATATAACCACATACGCTTGACTGGGTACGGTGGGCGGGATATCTATAAATACCAATAATTATTCATTTTAACGGACACGGAACTCGATTAATAGTTAATAGACTTGTTGAAACAGTGGTGGATTACATTCAAGGGTAATTGGTGTAATTGTTAACAAAGTAGTAAAACCTTTGTTTACACGCAGTCAATAACCTGGTGTATTCATTAAACAAAGTATTAAGACCTTGTTACAATTCGAATCCCCAATTTGTTGGAATATTTGACTTCGGGAATAAGAATAATTTGACGAAGACTTTTGCACTTTATGATTATGACTGATGGACTATTATGGACAAATCCGTATGGACATATCGAATAATCCAGGACAAAGGACAATTAACCCATGGGAATAAACTAAAAACAACACGTTGAACATCATGATTACGGAAGTTTAAATAAGCATAATTCTTTATATTTCATATTTAATTGCACTTTTAATTATTGCACTTTTATTTATTGTCATTTTATTTAATTGCATTTTTAATTATCGTACTCTTTAATTATCGCAATTTTATTTTATCGCACTTTTATTTATCACAATTTCATTATCGTAATTTACTTTACGCTTTCGCAATTTCATTATCGTAATTTACTTTACGCTTTAAATTAAGTTATATTTATTTTTAATATTTTACATTAAGTTTTAACTGCGACTAAAGTTTTAAAATCGTCAAACCGGTCATTAAACGGTAAAAACCCCCTTTTTATAATAATAATACTACTTATATATATTTTTATATTTTTACAAATATAAGTTAAAAATATAGCGTTAAGCTTGTTTAAAGATCCCTGTGGAACTAACCGGACTTACTAAAAACTACACTACTGTACGATTAGGTACACTGCCTATAAGTGTTGTAGCAAGGTTTAGGTATATCCACTCTATAAATAAATAAATCACTTGTGTAAAATTGTATCATATTTAATAGTATTTCCTAGTAAAAATATAACTATTTCCTAGTACACCTCGCACACATCAATACCTGAGAATAAACATGCTTTCAAGTGTCAACCAAAAGGTTGGTGAGTTCATTAGTTTATCATAAACATTCATTTTCATCATTTTAATAGACCACAAGATTTCATATATTTAATTGTACACGTAACCCAAGTACAAAATAACACGCGTAACCCGCGAATTAAAAATCATTCATATGGTGAACACCTGGTAACCGACCTTAACTAGATGCATATAGAATATCCCCATCATTCCGGGACTCACATCGGACATGATTAATCGAAGTACTAAAGCATCCGTAACCCGGATGGGGCTCGTTGGGCCCGATAGATCTATCTTTAGGATTCGCGTCAATTGGTGGCAATTATAATAAACACCAATTCTTAGGCTACCAAGCTAAAAAGGGGCATATTCGGTTCAATAATCCAACCATAGAATGTAGTTTCGATCACTTGTGTCTATTTCGTAAAACATTTATAAAAGCAGCGCATGTATTCTCAGTCCCAAAATGTAAAGAGTAAAAGGGAGCAAATGAAACTCACAATACGATATTTTGTAGTAAAAATATGCATACGACGGAAGTAAACAATGCAAAGTTGGCCTCAGATTCACGAACCTATATCAAGTATATATATTAACACATTATAATATTAATCAACTAAGTTTATATCGTATTAAGACTAATATCCATATATATAAATATATATATATATATATATATATATATATATATATATATATATATATATATATATATATATATATATTAATACTTATAATATGTTATAATATGTATATGATATATAATTTGATTAATGTTATCTTACTATAAATGATATTATATTACAAATATGATATTTAGGTGATATTAGTATATTTATGATATAAGTAATAAATATATTTTGCATAAATATTATTTGTTGTAATAATAATAATATTATTAGTAATATTAATAATAATAATGATAATAATAATAATAATAATGTTTAAAATATTAATAATAATAATAATAGTTATATTAATTACATTTATAGTAATCCTTAATAATGAAAATGATTAGATTTTAATAACGATAATGGTAATAATAATAGTTTTGGTAATAATAATAGTAGTAGTAATAACAATGATAATGATACTTAATAATAATATCCATTTTTAGTACTAATGATAATAATGCTAATAAGAGTAATAATAATAAGAATAATGATATTACTAATACTAACAATAATGATAATAATATTAATTGTATGAATGATACTAATAATTATATATTAATTTTTTTATATATATCTGTAATAACCTTATAATAATGATAATAATAATAATAATAATAATAATAATAATAATAATAATAATAATAATAATAATAATAATAATAATAATAATAAAATCATGTTTTATGGTAATAATAATAATAATGATAGAAATAACAATGATAATAATACTTTTAACAAACTAATAATTTTTAATAAAAATGATAATTTTTATTCAATCATAATTTAATTATAATCATACTCTTAACTATATTTTTTTTTTATTATCTTAATCATTCACGCGCTTATAATTATACTTCTCGGTTGTAATTACCTTAACTAGATTCATGATCATAACCATAATCTTTTTCATCTTATTATTTCCTAATGTTAATCACTTTTTTTATAATATAGTCATAATATTATTTTCTAGTAATAATATTAATATTCACATGAATAATCATAATGATAAAAATAACATTAATAATAACAATATTGATAATTATATTATTAATGATAATAAGAATTATACCCCTAATCGTCGCTATGTATCGATCATCATACGGTGTTATAATCATCATTATCATGATCATTCGTTTATGTACCAACATCATACAATTTCCACAATTCTCATCATCATCATCATCTTTATCATCATTCTAACATCTCGACATCATCGAATCATAATCATTATCATCCTAATATTATCATTATGACTAATAATGTTATAACACATAATCTTCTCATCTTCTTTATATCATAACCGAACCTCATAACATCATCATCATCATCTATTATAAACTATCGTCATCTTCATTCCATATCATATTCGTGACCATAACATAATCACCGATATTATAATCCTAATCTATCGTATTATCATATCTTTGGCCTAACAGAGAACATATACTGGGTTTCGGTCCAAATAGTAACTAGAACATGACAGCCCAACAATGTCAGGATACATAGCCTAATAATAGGCCCAAGTGTTATTTGTTTAATTGAAGATTATTGGGCTTGAGTCTTGTCTATGGCCCAATCCAGAATCTGCATCGATTAGTTTAAAACAAGAATTGCTGTTCGTGGAAATTGGAATCCAAGGAATACTTCTACCTCCTGACCCCTCCATCATCATCTTCACGTGTTAACATCATCATCATAAACATCATCATCATAATCTTAACCCTCATCATCTTAACATACTCAACATCTTCCACGTATGCATCATCATCAATATCAATTATCATCAAGATCATTATCATAACTAGTTCATCGTCTTCTTCACTCAACATCACCCTCGTTAATTACTGTTTGAGAAAGAAAAGGGAACGCATCAATCGTAACAACGAACAGGTAGTATTCGAAAAGGAGCAAGTTACTTGTTGTGGTGGTTTTTATTGACGGTTTGAAACAGGAAAAAGAAACGTTTAATTAGTAGCAGTGGTACACGATGGTGGTGTTTTATGGTTTAATGGAAGTGAAGTGGTGGTTCGATGAGGTGATAGACAGATATGGTTGCGGTTGTAGGGTGGTCGGATTGTGGTGGCCAAAAGTTGTCGTAAGGAGAAGAAGAACACAAGCATTTTGATGGGTGTTATGATCATGTAGCTGTATCCATATATCTATATTTATATACCTATATTTATATATTTTATAATATAGTAAATATAAGAAGTGGGAATTAGCTGTACAAATAAAAAGTCATCGTAGAATTTGAAATTTTCTTTGTTAACATCCATTTCACTATAACAAATTTTGTGATTGACAGAAAAGTTAGGATATTAATTATTAATAATATTTTTATAAAAAAACGTGCCATTAAAATATACATTAGTAGCCATTCATACGTAAAGATATAAATATATATATATATATATATATATATATATATATATATATATATATATATATATATATATATATATATTATAATTTTAATTTTAATTTTAATTCTAATAATAAGGGTATGTTATCGAATGTTGTAAGGGTATAAGTCGAAATTCTGTCCGTGTAACACTACGCTATTAATAAATCACTGTAAGTTATGTTTAAATTATTTTCATTAATGAGCTAAAAATACAAATATTACGCTACAACGATTAAAAAGGGACAAAATATAAAAATATACAAAAAGTTGTAAAAAGTACAATTTTTTATAAAAATATTATTTTTATATTATTTATTTTATTAAATTATTAATTTTACAATTTTAATAAAACTAATTAAACAAAATACATAAATTAAATAAAAAGTAAAAATAAAACTAAAACTAATAATAATAATAATAATAATTAGGTTTAAATAATAATTATAATTAATAATAACCCGTAATTAATGCTGAATTAGGGCTTCCTGTCGCCTGTCAGATACCCTCCGCGAGTCGCGGTAATTAATGAAGAAAACCCCGCGAGTCACGGGGTTCAGAAATTCAGTTGACAGCTTATAATTTCAACGCGTTTTTCTTTATTTATTTATTTATTTTATTTTCTGTTTTTAATTTTTATATAAATAAAAGATATTAAAATTAAACTTATATTTTTATAAACTAAAATAAAAATAAAGAAACTTATAAAACTTAAATATTTAACAAAATCTTAAAAAAAAATACTTATATTTTTGTTTTTCTTTTTATATTTTTGAATAATTAAAACGTATTTTTACAAAAACGAATTTTAATAAAAGTAAGCTAAAAATCTTTTTTTTTTTTTTATATTAGCGTTGCGCTTCCGACTTTTAAGATGATCCCCGGCAGCGGCGCCAAAAATACTTGATGTCGTACGAGGTGTATATAAAATAGTTATTAATTTTAGCAGGAAATACTATTAAATACGATACAATTTTACACAAGATATTTATTTATTTATAGAATGGATATACTTAAACCTTGCTACAACACTTATAGGCAGTGTACCTAATCGTACAGTAGTGTAGTTTTTAGTAAGTCCGGTTCGTTCCACAGGGAAATCTTTAAACAAAGCTCAACGCTATATTAGTTTACTTTTATAAAAATACAAACATATATATAAGTAATATTATTATTATAAAGGGGGGTTTTTACCGTTTAATGACCGGTTTGTCGATTTTAAGACTTTAGTCGCAGTTAAAACCTAATGTAAAATATAAAATAAATACAAGACTTAAATTAAAGCGTAAAATAAATAACGATAATGAAATTGCGAATAATAAAAGTGCGATAAAATAAACTTGCGATAATTAAAAAGTACGATAATTAAAAGTGCGATTTAAATAACAATAAATAAAAGTGCGATAATTAGAAGTGCAATTAAATATAAAATAAAGGAAATTAAATATGAAATAAAAGAATTATGCTTATTTAAACTTCCGTAATCATGATGTTTGACGTGTTGATTTTAGTTTTATGCCCATGGGTTAATTGTCCTTTGTCCTGGATTATTTAATATTTCCGTCTGGTTTTTGTCCATAACAGTCCATCAGTCATAAATATAAATTGCAAGTGTCCTTGTCAAATTATTATTATACCCGAAGTTAAATATTCCAACTAATTGGGGATTCGAATTGTAACAAGGTTTTAATACTTTGTTTAATGAATACACCAGGTTATCGACTGCGTGTAAACCAAGGTTTTACTACTTTGTTAACAATTACACCAATTACCCTTGAATGTAATTTCACCCCTGTTTTAATTATTCTAGTGGCTATTAATCCATTCCCGTGTCCGGTTAAATGAACGATTATTCGTACATATAAATACCCCGCCCATCGTGTCCGATCGAGTGTATATGGTAATTTATAGGGACGCCCAATTGTAAATCTTTATATTAACATTAACAAACTATCATTTAGTTGAAAAAATATAAAGCCCATTAATAGCCCATAGTCTAATTTCCACAAGTGTCGTTCTTTTGTCCAAACCCCAATTATGGTACAAAGCCCAATTACCCAATTTTAGTAATTAGCCCAACATCATGATTACTTTGTTTTAGATAAGCATAATAATAACTTAGCTACGAGACATTAATATAAAAAGGTTGAACATAACTTACAATGATTAAAAATAGCGTAGTGTTACACGGACAGAATTTCGACTTACACCCTTACAACATTCGCTAACATACCCTTATTATTAGAATTATAATTGAAATTAAAATTAAAATATAAATTATATATATATATATATCGTATATATGAGAGAAGAGAGAATTAGAATATGAAAAATGATCAGAATTCGGTTTGCTTTATAGCCAGAGTTGAAATTTGGGGCTCCGCGACTCGCGGCAAAAGCCTCTTCAATCTCCACGAGTCACGGAGAATGTATTTACAGCTCAGTCCTTGGAGTTTTCTCTGCCGACGGTTTTTTATATATAAATATAATATATATATATAATTAATATAATTAATTATATATTATATTATATTTATATACATAGTTAACTTGTAATTTTTAGTCCGTTGCGTCGAGCGTTAAGAGTTGACTCTGGTCCCGGTTCCGGATTTTCGAACGTCCTTGCGTACAATTTAATATCTTGTACTTTGCGTTTTGAATCTTGTACTTTTGTAATTTCGAGACGTTTCTTATCAATAATTGGAACCTTTTTAATTGTCTTTTGTACTTTTGAGCTTTTTGGTCGTTTGCGTCTTCAATTCGTCGAATCTGTCTTTTGTCTTCACCTTTTATTATTTAATCGAATATCACTTGTAAATAGAACAATTGCAACTAAAAGCTTGTCTTTCTTGAGGAATAATGCTATGAAATATATGTTCGTTTTTAGCATTATCAAATATTCCCACACTTGAGCGTTGTTTGTCCTCAAGCAATATCGTCTTGAAATACTAGAATCACTTCTTTATTCTTCACACTTTGTACATCAGTGATTTCTATACGGCGGTATAAACAATGGTAGTAACGATATGGTTTACAGTCCCACATGACTATAAAAATTTAGATCCATTAAGGAAATTGGATCTTTATGAAAACATTTGATTTTTTTGAAATCTAGTTTTTACCCTAGATAAGTTTTCCGGAATAACCCTTTACCGGTGTTTGCAAAATATTTTTGTGGGTTTGGTGGGTTTCAGATTTGAAAATTTTAGCTCAAAACTTGCGGTTTTGTGTCACCCACTTGCTAACCTTGTATTTGGAAAGCAACACGTCCAGTTTACTTGTCCCGTATATTACCTTTCGGTAAACTACCGTCCGGTTAAAAGGAAAGCGTTGAACAAGCAACTGTTAAGGCAATGTCCCATGACATGCTTTTGATTATGGTCTATAACGTGTCGGACACAATTACTATCCTTGGTAGGAGCAATAGTAAAGCTCACCCTTATAATTTGTCGGTTTGACACAAGGTCCTGTCTTTGACCATGCTATGCAACCACCGTTCTTACGGTTGACACCCGATTTAGTTCAGGTGACCTAATGAATTCCAGGTGAATTCCTAGGATTTTACATTCAATGGTAATGAACGCATTGAAAATAGGGTTTTCAGAAAACAAATCGGTTTATAATTTTGATCAAAATATTTTCTCGTTTAAGCTCGAGTTTAGATATCATCGAATTCCATGAGTTTGTAATTCTCAATCTTTAAGGTCAATCTCTAGGATTGAGTAATATCAGTCTTAAAAGCTGATTTTTAATCTTTAAGGAGATTATCCTTTCTGGGGATCTGATTCATTAGTCTTATCCAGCTAATTTGCATGGTGCCCCCCCATTGTACGAGATAAATCCTTCTCATGGTTAGGATAAATCTGACCACTTGGCGACCCTGTTTAATGCTGAGGTCCGTGGATTTCCTGCTGATTTTAGTGATGACTTTTCTAGATTTTTCGTCAACCTACAGCTGGTCTGAACGACAACTTCATGACCTAAATCAAGAAGCGCGTGTCTTTTTCGGAAGACTTTACTTCCTTTTAATGATGGAATTGATTCATCGTGTAGATCCATCTCTTCTTTTCTTTCATCGGGTAAAACAGTTTAGTTTAGTCCAAAGCAAAAGTATTTTCAGTTATTTGTTACAGATATATGTGACATATGTTTAAGATAACTTGGTAAATTTTCTCACACTTGGCTTTTATTTTCCTTTTTATCGTCCTCTATTCCATTTTAAATGAATTTTAACATTTTAGTTTGTTTCTCAATTTATGTCCTTTCCGAGGTAACAATAATTTCGGTGTTAAAACCTAGTTTTATCGTTCATAAATATGTATAAACATGATTTTGAATTCATTTAATTGAAAATTTTGAAAAATTTTACTAGAATTGGGTAGTCAGTATATAAGACTAGGGCTGTTCTTTTTTATCAGAGAGCACTAGATTCTAATACAACTACTGCTTTACTAGTATTTTTAATGGTAACCAAGTGTATAAAGTAAAAAATGTTAAAATCCGAAAGAATTTAACCGCTTCCCACACTTAAGATCTTGCAATGCCCTCATTTGCAAGAAATCAGTAACAATTTAAATTATTGAGGGTGATTTGTGTGAAAATGATTAAATTTTTACCAAAGTTTCCAAATATATTGGCGTTTGTTTGCTGAATGATAAATGGTGCACATCATTTGTTCATTCCGTCTTGTTGTTATTTCACATATATTTTGCATCTTGTCGTCAAAATTAGTTGCTTTTGCTGAACTTAATGCCAGTCTTTGAAAATGCGTTGTTTTACCCTGTTGTGTACATAAGATAAACTGCAAACATATATACATATTTTTGAAGTTTGGTATATTACCCCACATTCAAAAATTATTAAAATCTAAGAATAAAAGTTAGATAATTATAAAAATGATTACAATATTAACAAAAGTATTAAACATATCAATAATTACAAATTACAAAATAAAAAAAAAATAATAAGTAAACTAAGGATGATATTGGTACCAATAGGGGTTCCAGGCATAACTATAAGTGCTATAGAATGCTTCGGCAGGGTCATACGTAGGATATGGTGGCTGCATCTCTATAGACCAAGGAGGGAAAATGGGTTTCGGTGTAGGAATATAGTTTCTACCTATATGTTGGCAATGAGCTATGATCTGATTCTGATGAACTTGCCAATCTTCAAATGCTCTCTGTCTAGCATTTTCGTATTCCTGAGAAGCTATAAACCTATGCATTTCTTGCATCTCATTCCCCCCTCCTACATTACCTTGCTGCTGGTTTCTCTCCACCTGTGGATGTCTACCATGGTATCGTACTGCGGCGTTATTCCGCCTCTTCAAAACTTTTGCACCATGGTATACATTTAAACCTATAGTATCGCGGGGTTCCGGCTCTTCTAGTAATAATCCCCCCCGACTTATATCCACACCAAGATATTCACCAATCAAAGTAATAAAAATACCACCTCCTATTATGCTATGTGGTCGCATCCCCCGAACCATAGCTGATAAATAATAACCCACACAATATGGTATACTTACAGCGCTTTGTGGGTCTCGAATACAGATATGGTAAAACAAATCCTGTTCATTTACTTTTTCTTTGTTCTTACCCCTTTGTGTAATCGAATTAGCTAAAAACCTATGTATCACTCTTAATTCGGCTCTATCTATATCCAAATAAGAGTAGTTTCCCCCTTTGAAATGGTGATGGCTTGTCATTTGACTCCACACACCGTGTGTATCAAAATTCTCATCTATCTTTCTACCGTTTAGTATCAATCCTCTACAATCGGCAGACGCTAACTCCTCAGGCGTATATATGCGTAAAGCCTGAGCCATGTCCAGTAAAGACATGTGGCGCATCGAACCGCCTAACAAAAATCTAATAAAAGAACGATCGGTTAAACTAGCTACCCGATCATTCAACTCTATACTACATAACAATTCTTCACACCATACTTTTTATACAGATCTGCGTATGGTGAATAAACATATCCAGTCATTAAAAGAAGAATTACCATACCTCTGTACAAGTAATTCCCTAATTGGCCCGGCCAATTCTACAGCTTCTAAGGGTCCCCATTCTATGACCCTCGGTACCTCAACAACCTTAGAATGAAGAGTATGCAAACCCCGTTGATATTTTGGATAATCTATCCAAAGTCTGTCAAATCTCAGGTTCGGGTGCAACTCTTCCAAGTGCATATCGGAAAAAGGTCATGACTGGATGAGGTACATCCTGCTTGTAGTAGTTATCCACCTCCTGTTGTTCCAAATTCTCAGCAGGAGCATTGCGGGCTTGGGATGAAGATTCACCCCTTTCATTCTGCAAAACACATCAAACACAATTTTTGTGCATCCAAATATGCATTAGTGTCAGCAAAATCATTAATCAAAATAATTACAATGACATTATCAATTTATATCAAACTTAAGCTCATTTTCACATTTTTATCAACTCTACACTTTTTCAAATAAGCATATACGAAAATGTTCGCCAAGTTCATAAGCATTCAACTCAAATAACATGTCAAAATAATCATTACTAGCAATTAAACAAGTCTCAAATGGCATTATCTTTCAAAAATCAAGTTCATGAATTTTAGACTTGAAAAAGTCCACTTTAATTCTCAAAATCATGTTTAGGCTCAAAGTTTGGATCATTTAACTACCTAGACATGTTACACTACTCAATTTAGCAACAATTCATGACAAAAATCGGCCATAACCTGTTTATATCAAAAAGCCCCAAATTGCTCAAGAACACAAACCCTAGATTATTCAAAATTTGAAGTTTAAGGCTTCTAATCATGTTAAACAGCATCAATCTAGGTTATACAAGCATAATACATAAACAATTTAAGCCTAATTACACTAAAAAGCATCAAAATCAAATTGGGAAAAAAATAGCTCAAGAACATCAAATTTCGAATTAAATGGTGTTTAGGTGTAGAAATTTACCGTTTTTCTTGAGTAATTCTTAGATAGCATCCTTCTCAACATGATTTTAGCAAAAAATTTGGTGATTAACGGTTAAAAATTGAGATTTTTTGGGTTTTTTCTCGGGTTTTTCGGGGTGTTTTTCGCAGTATTTTTTCTGTGTTTTGGGTTTTGGAGTGCACTGATCGTTCAGCTCTTTATATTTTTTTTTCTGATTTTCGGTCCCTCCGCGAGTCGCGGAGATTTAAGCACCAAACTCCGCGAGTCGCGGAGTTTGGTTTTTTTTTTTTTTTTTTTTTTTTTTTTTTTTTTTTATAATAATTAACTTTTGAAAACAATTAAGAAATTAATTTTAAAATTTTGTTTCCCTTGTTATTTAGGACGAGGTCGTTTCGGATCGATGTCCTAGTCCGTCCTTCGACAAAATTTTAAAATTTGTCTTTTTGTAGCGATTGTTTTAAAAGCTAAGATTTTTGGGTTTTTTAAATGTTTTTTGGCATACTCTAATTCAATAAGATTAAAAATAATGATAATAAAAGTTCTCGTCCCTCCCTCGGGTAAAGCAATTTCGGTTCAAAGACCTAGTCTTCAACTTACGACGAATTTTAAAAATCATATTCTTAACTTAATGAGATAAAATAAATTTTTGTTTTTAAATTCACACAACTTAAATATAAAATTCAAATTTAAAAATTAAAAATTAAAAATTCACACCAAACTTAAAATTTGAAATGCATAAAATTAAAATTTCATATTTTTAAAAATTAAAAATTCACACCAAACTTAATTTAAAAATTTATAAATTCATATCAAACTTATATTAATTTTTCAAATATTTATAATTTTAAAAATATTGTTTTTACAAAGTTTACAATATTAATTTAAGATTTAAATATTAATTTTAAAAAACATGGTAAAAATAAAATTAAAAATCTTTTTGTCTTTTTATCCCACTTTAATCAATCAAATATTATCAAAAATATGCGCCCCTCTTTTCGGTAAAGTAATTTCGGTTCCAAGACCTAATTTAACTCATGACGAATTTTTGAAATATTTTGGGTTGATTGATTAAAGATATTTATACCTTAAGAATAAACGTTAAATTTCGCAGTGATGTAATAAATTTTTGAATGATATCAATAATTTCGGTCGCCAAACCTAATTTAATTCAATACCAATTTAATACTTTTTAGCGAACAAATTAGCGTTTATTATCAAAAGGTTAAAAATAAAAAAAATAAAAATAAAAACTGTACAGACATACCTGTGAAATAGATTTCCTAGTTATATGATCTATCCCATTCATAAGATAGTCGGTTTAATTGGTTTTCCATGGCTACATAGGCGTAACCTCGAGCATTCAGTGTCTTTTCTTCTAAACATATGAACGGTCCGTCTCTGCATAAAGTAACAAATTCGGTATTTGAATAGGTTTGATTATTTGAACATTTACCTCCATGTGACCATTTTCCGCATTTGTGACATCGTTCTAGGTGTCGTGCTCTTCTTTTCGCTGCGGATTTTGATTTTCCTTTACCAAATTGTAACTTATTATCTTCGCATCTGGATTCTTTTCTAACTCCGTCCATTCTTTCTCTGATTACTGATACTAATTCGCTCGATAGTATGTCATTATTACGTTTAGTGATCAAAGCGTGTAGCATTAGACCATGGTTTAGTTCACAGGCAGTCTTCATTTCGTAAAAACCTAAAAAAAATAAAAATTCAGAATGGGGGGAGAAGACTAGTTCTTTAGGGTCTGCTAGGGAAAGACCATACGTGTTCCATTTTCGAGAACTACACGAAAACAGACAATCTAACTCTAACAGAAATACATATTATCCTTTAAAGACTTGATTCTCCCCACACTTAGTTAGCTGTGGTGTCGAAATTGTGATTAACTTCGTTGTTGACTTCCATCGGACCATGTATGTAATGTTTAACTCTGTGACCATTAACTTTAAATTCAATCCCATTTGAATTTATTAATTCTATCGTTCCGTATGGGAAAACTCTTTTGACTATGAATGGTCCAGACCATCTTGATTTCAATTTTCCAGGAAATAGCTTGAATCGTGAATTGAAAAGAAGAACTCTGTCTCTTTCTTTAAATTATTTTGAACTTTTGATTCTTTTATCATGCCATTTCTTCGTTCTTTCTTTATAGATTAACGAATTTTCGTATGCTTCATGTCTTAATTCTTCTAATTCGTTTAGTTGACTTAATCGTAGACGTCCGGCTTCATGTAAATCAAGATTACATGTCTTCAAAGCCCAAAATGCTTTGTGTTCAATTTCTACTGGAAGATGACATGCTTTTCCATAAACAAGTCTAAAAGGTGTGGTTCCAATTGGAGTTTTGTAGGCTGTTCTAAAAGCCCAGAGTGCATCCTCCAATTTAATGGACCATTCCTTTGGATTTGATCCTACGGTTTTCTCTAGAATACGTTTTAAAGCTCGGTTTGTATTTTCAACTTGTCCACTTGTTTGTGGATGATATGCGGTGGAGATTTTATGAGTTACTCCATATCTTTTAAGAACTTTCTCAAGTTGATTATTACAGAAATGAGTACCCCGATCACTTATTAAAGCTTTCGGTGTTCCAAACCTTGCAAAAAGACGTTTTAAAAAGTTAACTACAACTCGTGCATCATTAGTTGGGAGAGCTTGTGCTTCCGCCCATTTAGATACATAATCAATGGCTACGAGTATATATAGATTATTATGAGATTTTGGAAATGGACCCATAAAGTCAATACCCCAAATGTCAAATACTTCACATACTTGGATGACATTTTGTGGCATTTCATCACGTTGACTTATTTTTCCGGCCCTTTGACATGCATCACAAGATTTGCAAAGAAGGTGTGCGTCTTTGTAAATTGTAGGCCAATAGAATCCAGCTTCATAAACTTTTCTTGCTGTTAGTTGAGGCCCATAATGCCCTCCTGTTGGTCCTGTGTGACAATGGTTTAAAATTTTACTAGCTTCATCTCCAAATACACATCGGCGTATTATTCCATCGGGACAACTTTTAAACAGATGTGGATCTTCCCAGAAATAGTGTTTTATATCACTGAAGAATTTCTTTCGTCTTTGGTACGATAATCCTTTTTCAAGGAATCCACAAACTAAGTAGTTTGCATAGTCTGCAAACCATGGGATTTCTTTATAATCTATCTTCAATAGATATTCATCAGGAAAGTTGTCTTGTATGGCCGATTCATTCAGAACTTCTAATTCGGGATTTTCAAGACGAGAAAGATGATCAGCGACGAGATTTTCTGCTCATCTTTTATCTCGGATTTCAATATCAAACTCTTGTAAGAGTAAGATCCAACGGATTAATCTTGGTTTAGCATCTTGTTTTGAAAATAGGTATCTAAGAGCAGAATGGTCGGTATAGACCACCGTTTTTGCTAGAACGAGATATGATCGAAATTTATCAAAAGCAAAGACAATAGCAAGGAGTTCTTTTTCAGTAGTTGTATAGTTCGTTTGTGGTCCTTGTAACGTCTTACTAGCATAATATATAGGTTGAAATCGTTTTTCAATCCTTTGTCCTAAAACGGCTCCCATTGCAAAATCACTTGCATCGCACATTAGTTTAAATGGTAGATTCCAATTTGGTGTTATCATGATCGGCGCATTAGTGAGTTTCTCTTTAAGAATATTAAAAGATTTGATACATTCATCTGAAAAGATGAATGGCGCATCCTTTTCTAGGAGTTTATTCATAGGAGTGGCAATTTTAGAAAAATCTTTTATGAAACGTCGGTAAAAACCGGCATGCCCTAGAAAACTCCTAACTCCTCTAACATTGGTGGGATGTGGAAGTTTAGCAATTACATCTACTTTAGCTCTATCCACTTCAATTCCTTCTTTTGAAATTTTATGTCCAAGAACGATGCCTTCTTTAACCATGAAATGGCATTTCTCCCAATTAAGTACTAGATTTGATTTTTCGCATCTAATTAGCATTCGTTCTAGATTAACTAGACATGATTTAAATGTATCACCGAAGACTGAAAAGTCATCCATGAATACTTCCATGCATTCTTCTATCATGTCATGAAAAATCGCCATCATACACCTTTGAAAGGTTGCAGGGGCGTTACAAAGTCCAAATGGCATGCGTTTGTAAGCAAAAGTACCATAAGGGCACGTGAATGTGGTTTTCTCTTGATCTTCGGGTGCTATTGGAATTTGAAAATATCCGGAAAATCCATCTAGAAAACAATAGTAACTATTTCCGGCTAATCTTTCCAACATTTGATCTATGAAAGGTAAGGGAAAGTGATCTTTTCTGGTGGCGTCATTTAATTTTCTATAATCAATACACACACGCCATCCTGTTACAGTCCTAGTAGGAATAAGCTCATTTTTCTCATTTGTAATGACAGTCATGCCACCCTTCTTAGGCACGCATTGAACTGGGCTTACCCATGGACTATCAGAAATTGGATATATCAAACCTGCATCTAGCAGTTTAATAATCTCTTTCTTAACTACATCTTGCATATTAGGATTTAGTCTTCGTTGGCGTTGCACATACGTTTTATGACCTTCTTCTATAAGGATTTTATGTGTGCAATACGAAGGACTTATTCCTTTAATATCATGAATCTTCCATGCAATGGCTGGTTTATGAGCTTTCAACACAGAAATGAGTTGTGATTTCTCATTTTCAGTAAGAGAAGACGATATTATTACAGGTAATTCAGATTCACCATGTAAATAAGCGTATTCCAAATGATTTGGAAGTGGCTTTAACTCTAATTTTGGAGGTTCTTCTATCGATGATTTATATCGATATATGTCTTCTTCTTTTAGCATTTGAATTTCTTCTGTTGTTGGTTCATATCCATTAGCTATAAGTGTAGCTAACATTTCAGCTTCATCAATTGGTTCATTACCTTCTCCTAAAGAACATTCTCCCGTTCCTTGTAATTCTGGAAATTCTTCTAATAATTCTGCATGTGCATCTATAGTTTGAATATAATAACATGTATCATCTGCAGATTGTGGTTGTTGCATTGCTCTATCAACTGAAAAGGTAACACTCTCATCCTCTATACTTAGGGTCAATTTCTTACCGAACACGTCTATCATTGCTTTAGCCGTGTTTAAGAATGGTCTTCCTAATATTAGAGGAACTTGAGAATCTTCTTCCATGTCCAAAACAACAAAATCTACTGGAAATACTAAAGTACCAACTTTAACTAGCATGTTCTCCATTATCCCTCTAGGATATTTTATTGATCTATCGGCTAGTTGTATGCTTATTCTGGTTGGTTTTAATTCTCCAAGGTCTAGTTTAGCGTATAGTGAATACGGCATTAGATTTATACTAGCACCTAAGTCTGCCAATGCTTCTATTGAACTAAGACTACCCAGAAAACATGGAATTGTGAAACTTCCTGGATCAGATAGTTTTTCTGGTATCTTATTCAACAGCACTGCTGAACAATTAGCATTCATAGTAACAGCCGAGAGTTCTTCCATTTTCTTTCTATTTGAGATTAGATCTTTCAAGAATTTAGCATACCTTGGCATTCCTGAAATCACATCAATGAAAGGAAGATTTACATTTATCTGTTTAAACATATCCAAGAATTTGGATTGCTCGGCTTCAAGTTTTTCTTTCTTCATTTTACTCGGGTAAGGAAGTGGTGGTTGGTATGGTTTAACATAAGGTTTATCCTTAACTTTGTTATCTTCATTAACCTTTTCAACTACCGGTTCTTTTTCCTTATCTTGATCAGGTTGTGGTTCTTGTGGAGTAGGAATAGTTTCATCAGAAGTTACAGGTATTTCAGGTGGTTTAAGTGTTGTACCACTTCTTGTGGTAATAGCTTTAGCTGTTTCATTTCGGGGGTTAGCATTTGTATCACTAGGTAGACTTCCCGGTTTTCTTTCACCTATTAACCTTGCTAGGTTACTTACTTCTTGTTCCAGATTTTGAATAGAAGCTTGTTGATTTCTAAATGCTTGAGCATTTTGTTCATTGATTTGTTTCTGAGATGTGAAAAACTGCGTTTGAGTTTCAACTAGCTTCGTCATCATATCTTCTAAATTCGGCTTTTTATCATCGGTTTGTTGTGGTGGTTTGTTTTGAAAATTCGGTCTTTGCTGGTTGTAAGTATTATTGGATACTTGTTGATTGCTAGGACTTTGTTGGTTGTTGTATGGAATATTTCGGTTATAATTCTGGTTTTGATTGTAAATCGGTCTTGGCGGTTGATAATTATTCTGATAATTATTTCCAGGCCTTTGGTTTATGTATGAAATATTCTCTCTTTGTTCCATTGTTAATTCAATACTGAGACAATCTTTTGTCAAATGTGGTCCTCCACACTGCTCACAACTAATTCGTATTGAGTGAATATCTTTAGTCATCTTTTCCATTCGTCTCTCTACAGCATCTATCTTTGCGGAAATGGAATCTAAGTCATGACTAGAATCGGCTCTAGCTGCTTTAGATGATCTAATGATGTCTTTTTCTTGGTGCCACTCATGTGAGTGGGAAGCAGTATTATCAATAATTTTGTAAGCATCAGTTTCGGTTTTCTTCATAATAGAACCACCAGCTGCTATATCTATGTCTTTTCTTGTAGTGATGTCGCATCCTCGGTAGAATATTTGTACTATTTGACAGGTGTCTAAACCATGTTGTGGACATCCTCTTAACAACTTTCCATATCTTGTCCACGCCTCATATAGAGTTTCATTTGGCTTCTGTGTGAACGTAACAATTTCTGCTTGAAGTCTTACGGCTTTAGATGCAGGAAAGAATTGTTTAAGAAATTTGTCAATTAAAACGTCCCATGTATCGATCGCCCCTTCAGGTAACGATTCCAACCAATCTTTGGCTTCTCCCTTTAAAGTCCAGGGAAATAACATGAGATATATCTGTTCATCCTCCACTTCTCGTATTTTAAATAGTGTGCAGATCCTATTAAAGGTACGTAGATGTTCATTTGGATCTTCCTTCGGCGCACCACTAAATTGGCATTGATTAGTCACCATGTGTAGAATTTGTCCTTTGATTTCATAATCTGGCGCATTAATGTCTGGATGAGTAATTGCGTGACCTTGGCCAGTGCGTTTAGCTCTCATTCGGTCTTCCATACTTAAAGGTTCCAGATTCTCCATAATTGAATTTTTTGAATCGGTATCACTGGATGATTCTGATTTAATAGTTCGTTCCTCAACAATCTCTGTTTGAATGATTGGTGGTTCCGGAGGAAAGTTTAATGGTTCAGGATCTACGAACCGTTCCTGAATATTCTCTGGATTCTCAATTGTGAGGTTGGGTTCAAAAAATAGATTATCGGAAATTTGAACTGAAGTACTTGGTCGACTGGATGACGATTCTAAAGAAAAATCAACGGCGGTTATATTTGCTAAATGTCTTGATCTAGTTACAGGTGGTGAACGTACAAAAGGTGATGAACGTCTTGCTCGGTGCATTCACTGAATATCCTATTAGTTTTAAAAAGGAAAGAAAAATTATAATAAGTTATCCAATCAATAGACTTTTCTGATTTTGCCCACGTTTCGAATAGCCAAAAGATGCAGCAGAGGGGCAGGATTCGTTTGGTCTCAATATAATTGAGGACTGTTTGGCTCCAATAACCCGGTCCACGCACAAATCCAACTATTACTACGAACCAGAAAATTTTGATGTCTATCAATTTAACCACTTAAAATAAATTTTCGTAATTTTAAGAAATTTAGATAAGAAGTAGAAAAAATTCTAAGTCCTAAAAACTAGAATGGCGAGAAATAAGAGAGAAAAAGAGTTCGTCGAAAAAGGTTGAAAAAGAAAAAATGGTTGAAAAATAAAAGGTGACGGAAAAATAAAAGAAACTTATAAAAACTTAAAAATACTTGACTAACCTAATCTTATTACTACAACTAACTTAAAATTATAATCGCAAATTGAAATTACTAATTGGAATGATAATTGATACATAGTAAAAGGTCTAAAAATATTAAAGCTTACAGGAAAAACTAAATAGAAATAACTTAAAAAGAAACTAAAACTTAAAAAGGCGTCGCAAAATTCTAAAGCACCTAAATCTTAGTCTAAAGAAAAAGCACTTAAGGAATTCTACGGCAAAGTCTAAAAATCTAGGAGTAAAAATAACTATAGCAAAAACTAAGTTTAAAATTAAATATGAGCTAAAAATACAAATATTACGCTACAACGATTAAAAAGGGACAAAATATAAAAATATACAAAAAGTTGTAAAAAGTACAATTTTTTATAAAAATATTATTTTTATATTATTTATTTTATTAAATTATTAATTTTACAATTTTAATAAAACTAATTAAACAAAATACATAAATTAAATAAAAAGTAAAAATAAAACTAAAACTAATAATAATAATAATAATTAGGTTTAAATAATAATTATAATTAATAATAACCCGTAATTAATGCTGAATTAGGGCTTCCTGTCGCCTGTCAGATACCCTCCGCGAGTCGCGGTAATTAATGAAGAAAACCCCGCGAGTCGCGGGGTTCAGAAATTCAGTTGACAGCTTATAATTTCAACGCGTTTTTCTTTATTTATTTTTTTATTTTATTTTCTGTTTTTAATTTTTATATAAATAAAAGATATTAAAATTAAACTTATATTTTTATAAACTAAAATAAAAATAAAGAAACTTATAAAACTTAAATATTTAACAAAATCTTAAAAAAAAATACTTATATTTTTGTTTTTCTTTTTATATTTTTGAATAATTAAAACGTATTTTTACAAAAACGAATTTTAATAAAAGTAAGCTAAAAATCTTTTTTTTTTTTTTATATCAGCGTTGCGCTTCCGACTTTTAAGATGATCCCCGGCAGCGGCGCCAAAAATACTTGATGTCGTACGAGGTGTATATAAAATAGTTATTAATTTTAGCAGGAAATACTATTAAATACGATACAATTTTACACAAGATATTTATTTATTTATAGAATGGATATACTTAAACCTTGCTACAACACTTATAGGCAGTGTACCTAATCGTACAGTAGTGTAGTTTTTAGTAAGTCCGGTTCGTTCCACAGGGAAATCTTTAAACAAAGCTCAACGCTATATTAGTTTACTTTTATAAAAATACAAACATATATATAAGTAATATTATTATTATAAAGGGGGGTTTTTACCGTTTAATGACCGGTTTGTCGATTTTAAGACTTTAGTCGCAGTTAAAACCTAATGTAAAATATAAAATAAATACAAGACTTAAATTAAAGCGTAAAATAAATAACGATAATGAAATTGCGAATAATAAAAGTGCGATAAAATAAACTTGCGATAATTAAAAAGTACGATAATTAAAAGTGCGATTTAAATAACAATAAATAAAAGTGCGATAATTAGAAGTGCAATTAAATATAAAATAAAGGAAATTAAATATGAAATAAAAGAATTATGCTTATTTAAACTTCCGTAATCATGATGTTTGACGTGTTGATTTTAGTTTTATGCCCATGGGTTAATTGTCCTTTGTCCTGGATTATTTAATATGTCCGTCTGGTTTTTGTCCATAACAGTCCATCAGTCATAAATATAAATTGCAAGTGTCCTTGTCAAATTATTATTATACCCGAAGTTAAATATTCCAACTAATTGGGGATTCGAATTGTAACAAGGTTTTAATACTTTGTTTAATGAATACACCAGGTTATCGACTGCGTGTAAACCAAGGTTTTACTACTTTGTTAACAATTACACCAATTACCCTTGAATGTAATTTCACCCCTGTTTTAATTATTCTAGTGGCTATTAATCCATTCCCGTGTCCGGTTAAATGAACGATTATTCGTACATATAAATACCCCGCCCATCGTGTCCGATCGAGTGTATATGGTAATTTATAGGGACGCCCAATTGTAAATCTTTATATTAACATTAACAAACTATCATTTAGTTAAACAAATATAAAGCCCATTAATAGCCCATAGTCTAATTTCCACAAGTGTCGTTCTTTTGTCCAAACCCCAATTATGGTACAAAGCCCAATTACCCAATTTTAGTAATTAGCCCAACATCATGATTACTTTGTTTTAAATAAGCATAATAATAACTTAGCTACGAGACATTAATATAAAAAGGTTGAACATAACTTACAATGATTAAAAATAGCGTAGTGTTACACGGACAGAATTTCGACTTACACCCTTACAACATTCGCTAACATACCCTTATTATTAGAATTATAATTAAAATTAAAATTAAAATATAAATTATATATATATATATATATCGTATATATGAGAGAAGAGAGAATTAGAATATGAAAAATGATCAGAATTCGGTTTGCTTTATAGCCAGAGTTGAAATTTGGGGCTCCGCGACTCGCGGCAAAAGCCTCTTCAAACTCCGCGAGTCGCGGAGAATGTATTTACAGCTCAGTCCTTGGAGTTTTCTCTGCCGACGGTTTTTTATATATAAATATAATATATATATAATTAATATAATTAATTATATATTATATTATATTTATATACATAGTTAACTTGTAATTTTTAGTCCGTTGCGTCGAGCGTTAAGAGTTGACTCTCGTCCCGGTTCCGGATTTTCGAACGTCCTTGCGTACAATTTAATATCTTGTACTTTGCGTTTTGAATCTTGTACTTTTGTAATTTCGAGACGTTTCTTATCAATAATTAGAACCTTTTTGATTGTCTTTTGTACTTTTGAGCTTTTTGGTCGTTTGCGTCTTCAATTCGTCGAATCTGTCTTTTGTCTTCACCTTTTATTATTTAATCGAATATCACTTGTAAATAGAACAATTGCAACTAAAAGCTTGTCTTTCTTGAGGAATAATGCTATGAAATATAGGTTCGTTTTTAGCATTATCAGCTTTGAAGACATGTAATCTTGATTTACATGAAGCCGGACGTCTACGATTAAGTCAACTAAACGAATTAGAAGAATTAAGACTTGAGGCATACGAAAATTCGTTAATCTATAAAGAAAGAACAAAGAAATGGCATGATAAAAGAATCAGAAGTTCAAAAGAATTTAAAGAAGGAGACAGAGTTCTTCTTTTCAATTCAAGATTCAAGCTAATTCCTGGAAAATTGAAATCAAGATGGTCTGTGTGACGACCCGGAAATTTCCAACCAAATTTAAACTTTAATCTTTATATTATTCCGACATGATAAGCAAAGTTTGTTAAGTTAAATCTCAAGAATTTTAAATTGTGTTCATACATTCATTATAACCTCGACCAAATTCCGACGATTCACGAACCGTTATATATAGATAGATATGCATATGTATATATATATTATAACTTGAGAATATTAATAAAGTATTAAACGTATAATACTTTACACGAACGTATTTGTTTCAATATGATTTTCGACGAAATTAAAAAAATATATATTAAATGATTGAATTTTCAAAAACATTGAATTATGATTACAAGTCTCTGTTGAGAGGTCCACTATGATTTGAGAAAATCTATTCCTCTTAACGATATTCAGAATAATTTGTAAAGCTATTTATAAATAAAAACAAAAAGTGTCATTTACGAAAGTTAGACAAAAGTTAGTGGAGAATTGGTTTCCATAATATTCTATTAATCTATTTTCAAACGTACAAAGACGTTTTCAGTTTAAAAAAAGAACTTTATTATTAAAACGTATATAAATTTTATAAATATCTAGAATCACTTTTGACAACTCATTACTTAACCAGTATAATAAATATAACGATATTTATATTTTATTTCATTAAATATATATAACGATTTAAATTAATATTATATATATTTATACGCGTATTATACATACATAGTTTTTATACTTTTACTATATTTTAACTTTACCTTTACTTCACTTTTACTTTACTTTAACTTTAATAATTCACTTTAATAATTCATACTTTAATAATTCACTTTAATAATTCATACTTTAATAATTCACTTTAATAATTCATACTTTAATAATTCACTTTAATAATTCATACTTTAATAATTCACTTTAATAATTTATACTTTAATAATTCATTTTAATAATTCATACTTTAATAATTCACTTTAATAATTCAAAAATATATTATAAATAGAATTCAATAGGTTTCATTATTTCATAGAAACTTGAAAATATATTTCTCTAAACTCTCTCAATCGATTTATATATATATATATATATATATATATATATATATATATATATATATATATATATATATATATATATATATATATATATATATATATATATATATATATATATATATATATATATATATATATATATATATATATATATATATATATATATATATATATATATATATATATATTTGCTCTGTATTATTTCAAGATATTATTAGTATACATAAAATATTACGACGGAATGATGTCCGAGTAATTTCAAAATAGTTTTTTTTTTAATGAGTCGAAGCTAAGGAAATTATGGGTTATAGCTATGGAGGTGATGAGTATGGTTCATGGGTATGCTCGTGAGGTCAATCTAGTGTTTATCATCTCCGTTGCATCTACGTACTTTTCTGCAATATTGAATCTCAATATTGATACGTGAGCACTCATAACTTAAATTTTATATATCAATAGTGTATCCCTGACTAGTGCTCGAGTATATAGGATTATGCATGCTTGTACATTCGATATTATCTTAGATAGGTTTGTTGAATCCTGAATTAGATACATATGCTACTGAGATAGGGTATATGATATGCATGTCATTGGAAAGCTAGCAAAAAATTAAGAACTTTTTATTTAGATATCGAATGGTTTCGATGAATGGATTAGAAGTTATAGTCAACTGAATTTTAGTATTATTGTTAAAATGATTATTATCATTATCGTCGTTATTATTTTAATAGAAATATCATTGTTATTATAAAATATAATTATTACTATTATGTTAGTATTGTCATTTTATCATAATACCATTTTTAGTAAATATAGATATTGTTATTTTTTTATAGAATATTAATAATTATTATTACAAAATAATATAACTTTTACTTATTATTATGATCAATATTATTTTATCAAATAAATAGGGGATACTAAGATATTTTTCACCACGCGTAATATAATTACATTAATAATACTTACCACTATAGTTTTACGATATTAAGTGAACTTTATAAATTTTACTACTTAAGATATATAAAAGTATATTTTATCATATATAAACGTTAATATAAATTTTTATTAATAAATGACTTTTATTATTATAAAATCTAATAAATATATTTAAATATATAAAACGACTATAGTTAAGTTATATAATAAACACGTATAAATTTTAGAAGTCATTTTGGGTCAAGTTGACTTTTGTTGACTTTTGCATATTAGTCTCGAGCATTAGGATTGTGGTACACTATGACTTGACCAAAAATTATTAGACAAATATTGACCAACATATAAATATATATAATTAATATAGGTTCGTGAATCCGAGGCCAACCTTGCACTTGTTAAATGACGCTATATGTATTTTTACTACGAAATACAGTATGGTGAGTTTCATTTGCTCCCTTTTATATATATTTTTGGGACTGAGAATACATGCGCTGTTTTTATTAATGTTTTACGAAATAGGCACAAGTACTAAAACTAATTCTACGTGGGTTTAAACCAGAAATATACCCTTAGCTTGGTAACATTAAACTACTTGTCTATGTACGGTAGGCGCGAATCCTAAAGATAGATCTATTGGGCCTGACAAACCCCATCCTGACTATGGGATGCTTTAGTACTTCGAGGTTATTTTAAACACACCTGATCTGGTGTACTTCAGAGGGTAAAACATGAATGTTAAGGCTTGTTACCGGGTGCCTACAACTTATAGAATACTTTTATACACTTGCGAGTGTACATATATTTATAAACGGAAATCTTGTGGTCTATTAATATATTGAAATGATTGTTATGATAAACCTATGAACTCACCAACCTTTTGGTTGACACTTTAAAGCATGTTTATTCTCAGGTATTAAAGAAATCTTCCGCTGTGCATTAGCTCATTTTAAGGATATTACTTGGAGTCATTCATGGCATATTTTGAAAGACGTTGCATTCGAGTCATTGAGTTCATCAAGATTAATATTATGTCAATTATAGTTGGATGTATTATGAAATGGTGTGCATGCCGTCAACTTTCGTTGTAAAGAAAGTTTGTCTTTTAAAAACGAATGCAATGTTTGTAAAATGTATCATATAGAGGTCAAATACCTCGTGATGTAATCAACTATTGTGAATCGTTTATAATGTATATGAACGGGTCCTTTCAGTTGGTATCAGAGCGGTGGTCTTAGCGAACCAGGTCTGCATTAGTGTGTCTAACTGATAGTCGTTAGGATGCATTAGTGAGTCTGGACTTCGACCGTGTCTGCAAGTCAAAAGTTTTGCTCATCATTTTTGTCAGAAATTACCTGCTTATTATTCTTAGTCTAGACACATCTTATTGCATTGATTGCATTAATAGTGTATAGACAAAATTCATATCTTAGTGTATCTGCTAATTCATATCTTAGCGTATCTGTTACTGTAAACTTTGCCTGACATATTCCGTAAATTCCTCCGTAATCTACGAAACCTTTTGCTCTATGTAATTAGAATACCACCCGATAGCCGGAAAATCATTTCATATCGAAAAATTCTTTATTCAATCGTTCGAAATGGAATTCGTCATTAGTTCAAGTCCCTCGGATTCCGAAATGGAATCCCACTCAAGTTCCAAAAGCAGTGTGACAGGAATGGATCAACCAATTAGTCATCATCTATTCTGGATGAATTGGGGATGGGTTCGTAGCCTCCTTAATCATTGGAGACAAGAAGAAGGTGATCCCTTCCATCCACCACATTGCCCTCTTGGCGAAGAACCTGAAGCACTTACCGGCGAACCTATCCGAAACACCATTTTCACTCTTATTTCTAGAGTATCTCATTACGATTACATACTACACCAAATTCTAGATTTTATTTATCCGCTCGTCCGAACCGACAATCACCTCGGTGTAATAGAAGAAGTCAACGAGCTTCGCGCGGGAGAATATGGTGCAAAGGTTACAAACACCAGCAGCAGCAGCAGCAGCATAAACAGTACCACCATCAGCAACACCAACAGTACCATCACCACCACCAACAACAACATCCACATCCCACACCGCAACATCACAATCTGTATCTCAAACATCAACATCATACGCCCTGTAAATATCCAGGAATATCAACAACAACAAACGACGAAGTATTAATTCATAAACTTCATTGAAGAGATATCTCTGCGGCAGTTATGTAATCTCCTAAATCTTAGAGATTATTTAATTCTGACCATAAATCGGATGAGTGAACGGAGATGGTAGAGTAGAAACTTTGATCGAAAATGGTGTACGATTTACAAGCTAGAATTGTTTTACCAACAGCATCAACAGGACCGTAGCATCATCAACACAGTCAGTGCCGTCAGTATCGTCAAAATCAACAGCACCTGTAACGTCACAAACTCTGTCAGTTCAAGAATCATTGTGGACATCATTACGAATCAACAACAAATATATTGTATCAACGAGTTATGAAGTATTAACTCATTTCCAATCGAAAGATTTATATGTATATTTTATATGTATAAATTGTTAAACCATAATAAATCTTCCCGTACTAAGCTATTATGTGTGAATCTTAACTACTCAGTTAATTCATATTACAAATATGCAATGATGTACGTCCTTCGTCCGCAACTTAATCATCGTTAATTACAATCTCTGTCTCAATTCAATAAAAATCCAATTCATAATAAATCAAGTGTATTATTCGAATATATGTTTGATTTTACACTTTCATCATCGATGTACTCGAAACTTTTCAAATAACATCATTCGTACCTTGCGAAGTTCACAAGAATTTCACGAAAACCAACAAATAACAAAGTAATAATTCATAATTTCAATATTATTGAAGAAATACTTATGCAATTTATAAATTTTTAGGGATTACTCAATTCTAGTTCCAACCATAAAACAAATGAGTTTAATTTAATATTAACTAATTAAATCTATATTACATCTAAAGAAAATATACACATATATTTTCATAAAGACTGTAATAAACTTCTTTTGTACAAAATATTAATTGTGAAAATTTTTTTAACGGGTAGGTAATACCCGAGAGATATATAAATTCACAATTAATATATTACATTTTTCGAAACTGATTCAGCAATCATCAACTATACTCCCTACTTTCACAACAATATCCATTCTTTCATATAAATCAAAACAATCATACTCATTCAAATTCAATTACATATTCTGATTTTGAAATCGCATAATTCAATTCGAAATATAACCAGTATCATCACTCTTAGATTCCTATATCTTTCAAAGCTATACTTTGACTTCAAAACTGTGTTAGAACATCATATGTATTAACGATTACAATATGTTCTCAAACCCTTCGAAATTCCTGAAGACACTTCAACTAAGGAACAATCGAGATGATGATCCAACCACATGTTACCCACAGTTAAACACCTGAAAAACTCTCAAAACCCAAGTCATAGTTCGACACGTATCCGTGTTAGACCCTTTGGCATTTACTAGCTAAAATAACTTTTCAATTCCGTTTCAAAATAGACAGTTTTGTCACAGCTCCAGCAAGTCAACTTCGACTTCTCAATCAAAACAGTCTTATTATAACCTCGATAGATACGTTACCCTTTCGCCAACGTTACCAGGGAATCGTTTATATTCACCACATTAGCAATAAACTTACCAACAACTTCACTGATCTTTGACTTTCCAAAAAAAAAAAATCATTATAATTATCGAAACCCTATCATATACTCATTCGTACCATATAACAAGAATTGTCATACCAATTATTGAGAATCAGCAATCAGTATTTTGAAACCTCGCAGCATGTCTACATCAACAATTACATATACACACAACGTCGACCTCCAAGACTTACATTCTTTGAATGAGAAATTTCTGAAAAACACCCTAAACTGCGAACCAGTTCTCGAAATTTTGAAAAATGCTGATGAAGCAGCAAAAACTATAAACGACCTTAACAGTAAAAAGTTGGATGATAAAGGATAGTATATTGGCAAAGGTCAGAAAAAGAGAAGGTTTGGAACTAGAAAACGGATTGAGCAAAGTATGAAGGAGGCTGTGGACAAATCACAAAGGCTGAACCTGCCTTTAAAGAATCCAAATGATTCAGTACTTGCTGAAGTCATTAACGAATACCTTGCTCCTGACTCCAAACCCCTGCGGACAATATCCTTCATCATCCTATGATATTAGACATTCTAAGATATCATCGTATCTTTCATTATAAATATCATCCATACTTCTGAAGATATTTTTATAATTATTCTTATCTGAAATCATTTACCTCTTCGCGCTATCTGTATTATATCATAAAAGAAACTATTTTAGTTTCAAAATTCTGAAACATTTGAGTTTAATATAGGAATATTCTTGAAGAAGTGTTGGGAGCTGAAGCATGAGTTAGCATAATATAATGACACTTGATCAACGTGATTATATTACAGTAATTCATGCTGAGTTTCTAAATGGAACATGATGATTCACAGATCATAACGTCATCATGTGCTATGTTACACGACTCTTGTATTCTCTTTGATCTCTAAATATCAAGAAAATATTTCTTGATGATTCGGCCTTTTTCGAGGTATTCTGGTAATTTGACAAGTCACGATCGTGCCATTACAATTTTCTTCCTAGAACATTAACAATGTTCATTCCGAAATTTATATCTGCGAATTCTGGACCATTACAAGCGGTGCTTAATCGCAAGAAGAAGAAACGAAAGGACAAAGCTCCGAACTAGAATTGGGAGTATAAATCATCGCAAATATAAGAGAACATTAACTGTGGATGACAATGATTATAGAAGAAGCAAGGACTTTGAAATATAAGGGAAGATATAAAACCCAACAACAACCCAGAAATCACAAACCGTATATATCAATGCATATAGCAAAATAAAGACACGGGAGAACTAAAAACACTATAAAACCAAGAGTATAGTAGAAGTAAATAGATTCTTCCGGAGGCAGATGAAAAAGAAGAGCGACAGATATGAAAGTGAGGAGTATATCAAGAATCAGCACTGGATGAAGCATATTGACAAATACTTTAAAATATGAGTTGAGAAGGTGTGAGTTGTAAGAAAATAAATGAGGTGGATTTATAGTGAAATATCCGACAGAGAAATCAAAATGGATTATCGCATTAATTCGAAGAGGATCATAATTTCCTTAATCGCCGAATAATCAAATCCAATATAGATTACAAAGATTTTCTTTTCGGAGATCAATCGTGATGACGTCAAAAGATACGACGAATCACTATTATCTTATTTTATTCATTTACGATAACTTCACCACACGCTTCGAGTAATCGAATTATTTTATCCATTCTTCTTGAACATGATAAAACTCTGTAATCGTTATAATAACATTCTCATTGTTAGTCATGACGACCTCTATCAAATTTCGGGGACGAAATTTCTTTAACGGGTAGGTACTGTGACGACCCGGAAATTTCCAACCAAATTTAAACTTTAATCTTTATATTATTCCGACATGATAAGCAAAGTTTGTTAAGTTAAATCTCAAGAATTTTAAATTGTGTTCATACATTCATTATAACCTCGACCAAATTCCGACGATTCACGAACCGTTATATATAGATAGATATGTATATGTATATATATATTATAACTTGAGAATATTAATAAAGTATTAAACGTATAATACTTTACACGAACGTATTTGTTTCAATATGATTTTCGACAAAATTAAAAAAATATATATTAAATGATTGAATTATCAAAAACATTGAATTATGATTACAAGTCTCTGTTGAGAGGTCCACTATGATTTGAGAAAATCTATTCCTCTTAACGATATTCAGAATAATTTGTAAAGCTATTTATAAATAAAAACAAAAAGTGTCATTTACGAAAGTTAGACAAAAGTTAGTGGAGAATTGGTTTCCATAATATTCTATTAATCTATTTTCAAACGTACAAAGACGTTTTCAGTTTAAAAAAAGAACTTTATTATTAAAACGTATATAACTTTTATAAATATCTAGAATCACTTTTGACAACTCATTACTTAACCAGTATAATAAATATAACGATATTTATATTTTATTTCATTAAATATATATAACGATTTAAATTAATATTATATATATTTATACGCGTATTATACATACATAGTTTTTATACTTTTACTATACTTTAACTTTACCTTTACTTTACTTTTACTTTACTTTAACTTTAATAATTCACTTTAATAATTCATACTTTAATAATTCACTTTAATAATTCATACTTTAATAATTCACTTTAATAATTCATACTTTAATAATTCACTTTAATAATTCACTTTAATAATTTATACTTTAATAATTCACTTTAATAATTCATACTTTAATAATTCACTTTAATAATTCAAAAATCTATTATAAATAGAATTCAATAGGTTTCATTATTTCATAAAAACTTGAAAATATATTTCTCTAAACTCTCTCAATCGATTTATATATATATATATATATATATATATATATATATATATATATATATATATATATATTTGCTCTGTATTATTTCAAGATATTATTAGTATACATAAAATATTACGACGGAATGATGTCCGAGTGATTTCAAAATAGTTTTTTTTTTTGAATGAGTCGAAGCTAAGGAAATTATGGGTTATAGCTATGGAGGTGATGAGTATGGTTCATGGGTATGCTCGTGAGGTCAATCTAGTGTTTATCATCTTCGTTGCATCTACGTACTTTTCTGCAATATTGAATCTCAATATTGATACGTGAGCACTCATAACTTAAATTTTATATATCAATAGTGTATCCCTGACTAGTGCTCGAGTATATAGGATTATGCATGCTTGTACATTCGATATTGTCCTTAGATAGGTTTGTTGAATCCTGAATTAGATACATATGCTACTGAGATGGGGTATATGATATGCATGTCATTGGAAAGCTAGCGAAAAATTAAGAACTTTTTATTTAGATATCGAATGGTTTCGATGAACGGATTAGAAGTTATAGTCAACTGAATTTTAGTATTATTGTTAAAATGATTATTATCATTATCGTCGTTATTATTTTAATAGAAATATCATTGTTATTATAAAATATAATTATTACTATTATGTTAGTATTGTCATTTTATCATAATACCATTTTTAGTAAATATAGATATTGTTATTTTTTTATAGAATAATAATAATTATTATTACAAAATAATACAACTTTTACTTATTATTATGATCAATATTATTTTAACAAATAAATAGGGGATACTAAGATATTTTTCACCACGCGTAATATAATTACATTAATAATACTTACCACTATAGTTTTACGATATTAAGTGAACTTTATAAATTTTACTACTTAAGATATATAAAAGTATATTTTATCATATATAAACGTTAATATAAATTTTTATTAATAAATGACTTTTATTATTATAAAATCTAATAAATATATTTAAAAATATAAAACGACTATAGTTAAGTTATATAATAAACACGTATAAATTTTAGAAGTCATTTTGGGTCAAGTTGACTTTTGTTGACTTTTGCATATTAGTCTCGAGCATTAGGATTGTGGTACACTATGACTTGACCAAAAATTATTTGACAAATATTGACCAACATATAAATATATATAATTAATATAGGTTCGTGAATCCGAGGCCAACCTTGCACTTGTTAAATGACGTTATATGTATTTTTACTACGAAATACAGTATGGTGAGTTTCATTTGCTCCCTTTTATATATATTTTTGGGACTGAGAATACATGCACTGTTTTTATTAATGTTTTACGAAATAGGCACAAGTACTAAAACTAATTCTACGTGGGTTTAAACCAGAAATATACCCTTAGCTTGGTAACATTAAACTACTTGTCTATGTACGGTAGGCACGAATCCTAAAGATAGATCTATTGGGCCTGACAAACCCCATCCTGACTATGGGATGCTTTAGTACTTCGAGGTTATTTTAAACACACCTGATCTGGTGTACTTCAGAGGGTAAAACATGAACGTTAAGGCTTGTTACCGGGTGCCTACAACTTATAGAATACTTTTATACACTTGCGAGTGTACATATATTTATAAACGGAAATCTTGTGGTCTATTAATATATTGAAATGATTGTTATGATAAACCTATGAACTCACCAACCTTTTGGTTGACACTTTAAAGCATGTTTATTCTCAGGTATTAAAGAAATCTTCCGCTGTGCATTAGCTCATTTTAAGGATATTACTTGGAGTCATTCATGGCATATTTTGAAAGACGTTGCATTCGAGTCATTGAGTTCATCAAGATTATTATTATGTCAATTATAGTTGGATGTATTATGAAATGGTGTGCATGCCGTCAACTTTCGTTGTAAAGAAAGTTTGTCTTTTAAAAACGAATGCAATGTTTGTAAAATGTATCATATAGAGGTCAAATACCTCGCGATGTAATCAACTATTGTGAATCGTTTATAATGTATATGAACGGGTCCTTTCAGTCTGGACCATTCATAGTTAAAAGAGTTTTTCGATACGGAACAATAGAGTTAATAAATTCAAATGGGATTGAATTTAAAGTTAATGGTCACAGAGTTAAACATTACATACATGGTCTGATGGAAGTTGACAATGAAGTCAATCATAATTTCACCACCCAAGAAAACCTTCAAAATGAAAACATACATATGTTATCAACAACATACGAAAAATCAAAATTGGAAAATAGGGAGGATTCAAATTGGAGTGATGAAGAATAATTCTTATACAAACCTCCCATTCCAAGAAACGAAGAAAAATGTGAACAAGAAGTTCAAATAGAAGTGAAAGAACCAAGAAAAGAACACCCGAAAAAGGTTTACAAACCAACTCGACTTACTAAAGCAGGAGACCCGGGCGAATTTATCATTTCTTGCTTGCTTAATGATGGTGCTGTATATAATGGACACGTAGATTTAGGAGCAAGTGCAAATATTATGCCTCTTTCCTTATACAAAAGATTAGGTATGGGTAAATTAAAACCAACCAAAATAGGTGTTCAATCATTTGACCTAACCACTAAACACCCGGTTGGAATAGCAAATAATTTACTTGTTAACGTGGGAAGTTTAACCTTTGTTGCAAACTTCATAGTGATTAATATGGAGGAAAACCTTGATATTCCTCTAATTTTAGGTCGCCCATTTTTAACAACCACCGAGGCATTCATTGATGTAAGAGAAGGTAGAATGACACTTAGGGATGGTGATACATCGATCACCTTTATGAACTGAAAGTTTAGATCTCCGCCAACCAAAACTGTTAAACCAATAAAAACGCATAAGTGTGGGGAAGATGAAGAAACACTTAATGATGATCCGATCACAAAGAACCCCGTTGATGATAAGAAATAGATGAACCCGTTTTTAACAGTTCAACGAAGAAACTTTATAAACGGATTCATGATGCTAAGATTAAGGGAAACTTTAAGTTATGTAACCGATTAATATCCAATTTATCACCAAAAGAAAAGGCGATGTTAGTTGAATTTGTGAAAGTTACGGAGGAAATCAACAAATGGATTGAAGTAAAGGTCAAAGATATTCAAGTTGTTGATGATCCAATTGAAAATAACGTTAATCACAATTTCAACTAAGTGTGAGGAGGTTCGAATCTTTTTAGGGTAATATGTATTTCTGTTAGAGTTAGATTTTTTGTTTTCGTGTAGTTCTCGAGAATGGAATCCAAATGGTCTTTCCCTAGCAGACCCTAAAGAACTAGTCTTCTCCCCCCATTCTGAATTTTTATTTTTTTTAGGTTTTGCGAGATGAAGACTTCCTGTGAATTAAACCATGGTCTAATGCTACACGCTTTGATCACTAAACATAATAATGACACCCTTCCAAGTGAATTGGTATCATTAATAAGAGGTAAATTGGACGGAGTAAGAAAAGAATCCAGGAACAAAAATAATAAGTTACATTTTGGTAAAGGAAAATCAAAATCCGCAGCGAAAAGAAGAGCTCGACACCTTGAAAGATGTCACAAATGCGGAAAATGGTCACACGAAGGAAAATGTTTGACGAATCAGACATATTCCAATACCGAATTCGTTAATTTATGCAGAGATGAACCGTTCATATGTTTCGAAGAAAAAACGTTGAATGCTCGAGGTTATGCCTATGTAGCTATGGAAAACTAATTAGTCCGACTATCTTATGAGTGGGCTAAAACAGGTCACTGAGAATTCCATTTCACAGGTAAGTATGTACAGTTTTTGTTTTTATTTTATTGCTTTTAACCTTTTGATATTAAACGCTAAATTGTTCGCTATAAAGTATTAAATTGGTATTCAATAAAATTAGGTTTTGCGACCAAAATTATTGATATCATACAAAAATTTATTACATCACTGCGAAATTTACCGTTTATTCTTATGGTATAAATATCTTTAATCAATCAACCCAAAATATTTCAAAAATTCTTCAAGAGTAAACTAGGTAGTATAACCGAAATTACTTTACCGAAAAGAGGGGCGTATATTTTTGATAATATTTGATTAATTAAAGTGGGATAAAAGACCAAAAAGATTTTTAATTTTTAATTTTACTATGTTTTTAAATTTAATATATAAATATTAAATTAATATTGTAAAACTTTTAAAATCAATAGATTTAAGTTTGTAAATATTTGAAAAAATTAATATTTTTTATAAGTTTGTATGTATAAAAACAAAATTATAATATAAATTTGGTGTGAATTTTTTAAAAATTTTAATAATATGAATTTTTAATTTTATGCATTTTAAATTTAAGTTTGGTGTGAATTTAAAAAAAAAATTTACTTTATTTCGCTAAGTTAAAAATTGATTTCTAAAAATTTGTCGTGAGTTGAAGACTAGGTCGTTGAACTGAAATTGCTCTACCCAAGGGAGGGACGAGAATTTTTATTATCATTATTTTTAATCTACAAAAACATTAAAAAACCCAAAAATCTTTGCTTTTAAAACTGAGCTTTGAATTGACAAATTTTAAAATTTTGTCGAGAGACGGACCAGGACAACGATCCGAAACGCCCTCATCCTAAAAAGAAACAAAATTTTAATTTTTAATTAATTATATGTTTTATTAGCATAAGATTTTTTATAATAAAAAAAAGAAACTTCGAGATCGCGGAGCCAGGAGGCTATCCCCCTTCGAGATCGCGGAGTAACAGAAATCTAGAAAGGATAAACTGGTCGACAGACCAGTTTCTACACACACACACCACACATATTCTGCGAAAAACCCACAAAAAAAGCACCCCAAAATCGCCATTTTCCACCGTTTTTCATCAAATTTGTTGTTAAAAATTGATGTGGAGATTCCTACCTAGATCCCTTTCAAGAAGAATGGTAATTTCTACACCCCTAACACTCTTAAATTGGAATTTTTTGTGTTCTTGAGCTATTTTTTTAATTTAATTTTTGTTAATTTTTAGTGTAATTAGTGTTAAATTGTTGATATATTATGCATGTATAACCTAGATTGATGCTATTTAACATGATTTGAAGCCAAAAACTTCAAAAATTTTAGGAATCTAGGGTTTGTGTTCTTGAACAATTTGGGACTTTTTGATATAAACAGGTTATGGCCGATTTTTGTCATGAATTATTGCTAAATTAAGTAGTGTATCATGTTTAGGTAGCTAAATGATCAATACTTTGATCATAGGCATGATTTTTGAGAATTAAAGTGTACTTTTTAAGTCTAAAATTCATGAACTTGATTAATTTGATATACAAGCCATTTGAAACTTGTTTAATTGCCAGTAATGATTATTTTGACATGTTATTTGAGTAGAATGCTTATAAACTTGGTAAACATTTTCATATATGCTTATTTGAAAAAGTGTAGAATTGTTAAAAATATGAAAATGAGCATGAGTTTAATATGGATTAAACATGTCATGTTAGTTATTTTTAATTGTTATTTTGCTAATACCAATGCATTTTTGGATGCACAATTTTTTTTTGTTTAATGTATTTAGCAGAATGAATGAGGTGAATCTTCATCCGCGCCACAAAATTTGAATACTGATAATGAAAGTGACGAGGATCAAGATCTCAGTGAACAATACAAACAGAATCAACCGCATCCTTAATTTCATTGTCGCGATCAGTTGAAGCAAATCTACACCCTAACTTACGATTTGACAGATTTTGGATAGACTATCCAAAATATCAGAGGAACTTGAGCATTCTTTATCCCAAAGATGTTGAAGTGTCCAGGGTGATAGATTGGCCACCATTAGAAACAGTGGGATTGGTCGAGCCAATAAGAGAATTACTTACACAAAGGTATGGTAATTCTACTTTCAATGATTGGATTAATCTATTCACTATACGTAGACCTGTGTATAAGGAATGGTGCGTTGAGTTAGTAAGTACTATTGAACTAAATGATGAAGTAACTAGTTTAACGGATAGAAGTTTTATTAGATTTCTATTAGGAGGTGTGATGCACCGTATGTCTTTATTAGATATGGCTGAAGCTTTGTGTATTTATACAGCTGAAGAATTATTAACTAATGATTGTAGACAGTTGATAGGTAATGGTAGAAGGGTTGATTATGATTTTGATAAGAACGAGTTGTGGAGTATAATGACTAGCCATAATCGTTTTCGTGGAGGTCATTATTCTTATACTGATATACATAGAGCTGAGCTTAGGGTAATCCATAGATTCATTTCCAACTCTATTACACAAAGGGGTAGAAATAAAGATAAAGTGACTGAAGATGATTTATTTTATCTGATGTGTATTAGAGACCCACAGTGCTTTGTAAATATTCCTTATTGTGCGGGCTATTATTTTTCGGATATGATAAAGGGAATGCGAAACAATAGTATTATAGGAGGTGGTATTTTTGTGACTTTAATTGCCGAGTACCTCGGTATGGATATTACTCGGGGAAGGGAGTTAGTACAAGTACCCATTCCTCGTGATCGGATTGATATGCGGGTATATGCTGGTGCAAAGTTTTTGTTGAAAAGAAATAATGTTTCACTTCCATATCAAGAGAATCAACCACAGGTAGAAAGAGGTCAACAACAAGGTAATGTGGGAGGAGGAAATCAAATGACCGATATACAAAGAATAATGTCCCAAACTGAATACCAACGGGCTATGCAACAAGAGTATCAGGCTTGGCAATATCATTAAGAATATATCAAAGCCTATTTAGCCTCCCAAGGTAGGAACTACATTCCTATTGAGCCAGTCCATTTTCCTCCGTGGACCGAGGACATGAGACCACCTTTTCCTACCTATGACCCATTTCAAGCATATCAAGATAGATACAATGAACCATGGAACCCCTACTGGTTTCAGAATCAACCCAAGTTTACTTAGTCTTATTTATCTTATTTATTTGCAATGTTGCTATATTTAATACTTATGTTGGTATTGTATTAGTTTTTATAATTTTCTAACTTTTATTATTATATTTTAATAATTTTTGAATGTGGGGTAATATACCAAATTTCAAAAATATGTATATATGTTTGCAGTTTATCTTATGCACACAACAGGGTAAAACAATGCATTTTCAAAGACTGGCATTAAGTTCAGCAAAAGCTACTAATTTTGACGACAAGATGCAAAATAAATGTGATGAAACAACAAACGGAATGAACAAATGATGTGCACAATTTATCATTCAACAAACAAACGCCAATATGTTTGGAAACTTTGGTAAAATTTAATCATTTTTCTACGCTAATCACCCTCAATAATTTAAATTGTTACTGATTTCTTGCAAATGAGGGCATTGCAAGATCTTAAGTGTGGGAAGGGGTTAAATTCTTTCGGATTTTTAAAATTTTAACTGATACACTTGGTTACCATTAAAAATACTAGTAACGCAGTAGTTGTATTAGAATCTAGTGCTCTCTGATGATAAAGAACAACCCTACTCTTATATACTGTCTACCTAATTATAGTAAATTTCAAAATCATGTTTATACATATTTATGAACGATAAAACTAGGTGTTAATACCGAAATTATTGTTACCTCGGAAAGGACATAAATTGAGAGACAAACCAAAATGTTAGAATTCATTTAAATTGGAATAGAGGACAATAAAAAGGAAAATAAAAGCCAAGTGTGGGAAAAATTACCAAGTTTAAAAAAAAACATATATCACATATTTTGTACAAAGATACTTTTGTTTTGGACTAAATTAACCATTTTACCTGATTTATTGTAATACTTTTGAAAGAAAGATGGATCTACACGATGAATCAATTCCATCATTAAAAGGAAGTAAAGTCTTCCGAAAAAGAAACGCACTTCTTGATTTAGGTCATGAAGTTGTCGTCCAGACCAGCTGTAGGTTGACGAAAAATCTAGAAAAGTCATCTCTAAAATCAGCAGGAAATTCACGGACCTCAGCATCAAACAGGGTCGCCAAGTAGTCAGACTTATCCTAACCATGAGAGGATCTGTCTCATAAAATGGGAGGGCGCCGTGCAAATTAGCTTGATAAGACTAATGAATCAGATCCCCAGAAAGGATAATCTCCTTAAAGATCAAAAATCAGCTTTTAAGCCTGATTTTACTCAATCCTTGAGATTGACCTTAAAGATTGAGAATTACAAACTCATGGAATTCGATGATATCTAAACTCGAGCTTGAACGAGAAAATATTTTGATCAAAAATAAAACCGATTTGTTTTCTGAAAACCCATTTTCAATGTGTTCATTACCATTGAACGTAAAATCCTGAAAATTCACCTGGAATTCATTAGGTCACCTGAACCAAATCGGGTGTCAACTGTAAGAACGGTGGTTGCATACTATGGTCGAAGACAGGACCTTGTGCCAGACCGAAAAACTGTAGGGTGAGCTTTACAATTGCTCCTACAAAGGATAGTAATTGCATCCGACACGTTATAGACCATAATTAAAAGCATGTCAGGAGACATTGCCTTAACAGTTTCTTGTTCAACGCTTTCCTTTACAACCGGACGATAGTTTACCAAAAGGTAATATACATGTAGTGACCCGAACTTTTCCATGTTTATATATATATTAAATGAAATTGTTATTTACATGATTAAGTATTTCCAACATGTTAAGCAATCAAACTTATTAAGACTTGATTAATTGAAATAGGTTTCATATAGACAATTGACCACCCAAGTTGACCGGTGATTCACGAACGTTAAAGCTTGAAAAAACTATACGATGACATATATATGGTTATATATATATAGTTAACATGATTTTATTATAAGTATGTATCTCATTAGGTATTTTAACAATGAGTTATATACATAAAAATGAGACTATTAATTTAAGAAACTCGAAAACGATATATATAACGATTATCGTTATAACAACGTCTTACTAGGTACATATGAATCATATTAAGATATTGATACAATTGGTTAATTATGTTAAATGATAAGTAAATATATTATTAAGTATATTAACAATGAAATACATATGTAAAAATAAGACTACTAACTTAATGATTTCGAAACGAGACATATATGTAACGATTATCGTTGTAACGACATTTAACTGTATATATATATCATACTAAGATATATTATATATCATAATATCATGATAATATAACAATTTAACATCTCATTTGTTATAATAAATGATGGGTTAACAACATTCAACAAGATCGTTAACCTAAAGGTTTCAAAACAACATTTACATGTAACGACTAACGATTACTTAACGACTCAATTAAAATGTATATACATGTAGTGTTTTAATATGTATTCATACACTTTTGAAAGACTTCAAGACACTTATCAAAATACTTCTACTTAACAAAAATTCTTACAATTACATCCTCGTTCAGTTTCATCAACAATTCTACTCGTATGCACCCGTATTCGTACTCGTACAATACACAGCTTTTAGATGTATGTACTATTGGTATATACACTCCAATGATCAGCTCTTAGTAGCCCATGTGAGTCACCTAACACATGTGGGAACCATCATTTGGAAACATGCATAAAATATCTCATAAAATTACAAAAATATGAGTAATCATTCATGACTTATTTACATGAAAACAAAATTACATATCCTTTATATCTAATCCATACACCAACGACCAAAAACACCTACAAAAACTTTCATTCTTCAATTTTCTTCATCTAATTGATCTCTCTCAAGTTCAATCTTCAAGTTCTAAGTGTTCTTCATAAATTCCAAAAGTTCTAGTTTCATAAAATCAAGAATACTTCCAAGATTGCAAGTTTACTTCCAAGTTTTCTAAATCCATTCCAAGTAATCATCCAAGATCAAGAAACCTTTGTTACTTATAGTAGGTTATCTTTCTAATACAAGGTAATAATCATATTCAAACTTTAATTCAATTTCTATAACTATAACAATCTTATTTCGAGTGGAAATCTTACTTGAAATTGTTTTCGTGTCATCATTCTGCTTCAAGAACTTTCAAGCCATCCAAGGATCCTTTGAAGCTAGATCTATTTTTCTCATTTCCAGTAGGTTTATCCAAGGAACTTGAGGTAGTAATGATGTTCATAACATCATTCTATTCATACATATAAAGCTATCTTATTCGAAGGTTTAAACTTGTAATCACTAGAACATAGTTTAGTTAATTCTAAAATTGTTCACAAATAAAAGTTAATCCTTCTAACTTGACTTTTAAAATCAACTAAACACATGTTCTATATCTATATGATATGCTAACTTAATGATTTAAAACCTGGAAACACGAAAAACACCGTAAAACTGGATTTACGCCGTCGTAGTAACACCACGGGCTGTTTTGGGTTAGTTAATTAAAAAATATGATAAACTTTGATTTAAAAGTTGTTATTCTGGGAAAATGATTTTTATTATGAACATGAAACTATATCCAAAAATTATGGTTAAACTCAAAGTGGAAGTATGTTTTCTAAAATGGTCATCTAGACGTCGTTCTTTCGACTGAAATGACTACCTTTACAAAAACGACTTGTAACTTATTTTTCCGACTATAAACCTATACTTTTTCTGTTTATATTCATAAAATAGAGTTCAATATGTAACCATAGCAATTTGATTCACTCAAAACGGATTTAAAATGAAGAAGTTATGGGTAAAACAAGATTGGATAATTTTTCTCATTTTAGCTACGTGAAAATTGGTAACAAATCTATTCCAACAATAACTTAATCAACTTGTATTGTATATTATGTAATCTTGAGATACCATAGACATGTATACAATGTTTTGACCTATCATGTCGACACATCTATATATATTTCGGAACAACCATAGACACTCTATATGTGAATGTTGGAGTTAGCTATATAGGGTGGAGGTTGATTCCAAAATAAATATAGTTTGAGTTGTGATCAATACTGAGATACATATACACTGGGTCGTGGATTGATTCAAGATAATATTTATCGATTTATTTCTGTACATCTAACTGTGGACAACTAGTTGTAGGTTACTAACGAGGACAGCTGACTTAATAAACTTAAAACATCAAAATATATTAAAAGTGTTGTAAATATATTTTGAACATACTTTGATATATATGTATATATTGTTATAGGTTCGTGAATCAACCAGTGGCCAAGTCTTACTTTCCGACGAAGTAAAAATCTGTGAAAGTGAGTTATAGTCCCACTTTTAAAATCTAATATTTTTGGGATGAGAATACATGCAGGTTTTATAAATGATTTACAAAATAGACACAAGTACGTGAAACTACATTCTATGGTTGAATTATCGAAATCGAATATGCCCCTTTTTATTAAGTCTGGTAATCTAAGAATTAGGGAACAGACAGCCTAATTAACGCGAATCCTAAAGATAGATCTATTGGGCCTAACAAACCCCATCCAAAGTACTGGATGCTTTAGTACTTCGAAATTTATATCATATCCGAAGGGTGTCCCGGAATGATGGGGATATTCATATATATGCATCTTGTTAATGTCGGTTACCAGGTGTTCACCATATGAATGATTTTTATCTCTATGTATGGGATGTGTATTGAAATATGAAATCTTGTGGTCTATTGTTACGATTTGATATATATAGGTTAAACCTATAACTCACCAACATTTTTGTTGACGTTTAAAGCATGTTTATTCTCAGGTGAATACTAAGAGCTTCCGCTGTTGCATACTAAAATAAGGACAAGATTTGGAGTCCATGTTTGTATGATATTGTGTAATAACTGCATTCAAGAAACTGATTTCGATGTAACATATTTGTATTGTAAACCATTATGTAATGGTCGTGTGTAAACAGGATATATTGGACTGATTCACAAGTTCCCGAAGAAGAACCAGAAGAAGAATCAGAACCGGAAGAAGAATCAGAACCGGAAGAGGAGGAACCGGAGGAGGAAATAGAACCGGTGGGGGAAATAATAAAACGGTTAAGTAAAAGAAAATCCTCAACCAACCGACCAAGGTTAATTATGGTCAATGGTGTTTCCGCCAAGGAAGCAAAATATTGGGAGGATTACCAATTCTCCGATGAATCGGATTCCGACGAGAATTCCGATGATGTTATAGAAATTACCCCAACTGAATTTAAAAAGGCAAAAGAAAATAATAGGGGAAATGGCATAAAAATAGAGAAATCTAATTCCAACCCCGATGAACTTTATATGTATCGTCAACCCCCGAAGCCCTTAAGTTGTAACAATGACCCGGGAACCTCTAAACCACCAGGTTTTTCTAAACCGTTGTGGAAAACAACAGCTCGTATTAGGGGAACATCATATATCCCTAGAAACTTGGCAAAACGAACCAAAACCGAAGAAGAAGAAACGAGCGAGTCAGAATAAGATAGTTGTATTCGTGTGGTGTAATATATGTAATATAGTGTGCTTATGCTTTATGATATATGTAAAAATTGCTTGTATTAATAAGTATTTTTTTTATGAATCTAACTCTTGTCTATTTTACAGTATAAAAACACAAAATGGATAGACAACCCAACATTTTAAGAGACCTACCCGGAGACATGATTGATGAAATCTTGTCTAGAGTCGGTCAGAATTCTTCGGCACAACTATTTACGGCGAAATCAGTTTGTAAGACATTCGAAAAATGTTCCAAGAATGTCTTGGTTTATAAGAGACTTTAGTTTGAAAGATGGGGGATATCACATTGGGAAACCTATAAGTTACGATGTGTTTACTTTGACGCATATATTGCGGGGAACCCAAATGCTATTTTACGCAACGGGTTAAGAAATTATTTTGACTCAATGTATCCGAATATAGGACTTCATGATTTAGAAAAAGCGGCTAACATGCAACATAAAGAAGCATGCTATGCTTACGGGTTAGTAATGTTCGCTTCTCACCAAAGTGAGAAAAAGAACATCGGGCTACAACTATTAAACAAAACGTTCTCACAAGTGACGGAGTCGGTAATTGGGGTAAGAAATGAGGTTTTTAGGTTATTACGAGACTGTTGGTCCTTACGTAACCCTCGTCCCTTTGACGACGTTACAACACGCTGTCTTATCAACGACCATAACGGTTATGTTCCACAAGACCAAGGATGGGAAGTAGTCCTAGTAAAACCAGAATACATGACTTGTTTCTGGACGTATGAATTACGTGTCTTTATTGCCTTTGCTGAACGACTTGTGTACTAGCTAGAATTATCTTCACAACTATCTTGTATCAAAGTTATTGTGTGCTATACTTCATGCTTTATGTAAAATAAGCGGTATTGTAAGTTTGTAAAATATTGTATAAAAGTTTGAACGCGAAATATTATTATAATCAGTTTTTCATATAGAATTGTAGTAGTTGAATTGTATATTATTAGCTACTAAGTATGAACTTAACGGGTAGGTACTACCCGAATTTAAACTTATAAAACGCTAATATGAAGAAAAAGCTTTTATAAATGAGTTCATATTATGCTACGAAATACTATTAACTACTCTTAATATTATGTATGATTAACTTGTTCCATTTGACTATTTTGAAGGAAATGGCACCGACTACTCGACACACCGTGAATATGAATGAAGAGGAATTCCGTACTTTTCTAGCTTCAAACATAGCCGCAGTACAGGCTGCGCTACATACTAACAATAACCTTGGATCTAGCAGTACAGGAAATCGTGTAGAATGCACCTACAAAGAATTCACTCCCTGCAAACCTTTGGAATTTGATGAAACCGAAGGACCAATCGGATTGAAACGGTGGATCGAGAAGGTCGAATCGGTGTTTGCCATAAGTAAGTGTACTGAATAGGACAAAGTGAAGTACGCTACGCATACCTTCACAGGTTCTGCATTAACATGGTGGAATACCTATCTAGAGCAAGTGGGACAAGATGATGCGTACGCACTACCGTGGTCAGCATTCAAGCACTTGATGAACGAGAAGTACCGTCCCAGAACCGAGGTCAATAAGCTCAAAACAGAACTTAGAGGGTTACGAACCCAAGGATTTGATATTACCACGTACAAAAGACGATTCACAGAATTGTGCCTATTGTGTCCGGGAGCGTTCGAAGATGAGGAAGAGAAGATCAACGTGTTTGTGAAAGGATTACCGGAAAGAATCCAAGAAGATATAAGTTCACACGAGCCCGCCTCCATACAACAGGCATGTAGAATGGCTCACAAACTAGTGAACCAGATTGAGGAAAGAATTAAAGAACAGACGGCTGAAGAGGCCAATGTGAAGCAAGTCAAAAGAAAGTGGGAGGAAAACGGTGATAAGAATCACCAATACAACAACAACAGCAATTACAATAATAATCGCAACAATTATCCCAACAATCGCAACATCAATCGCAACTACAACAAACGGCCCAACAACAACAACAACAATAACAACAACTACAATCATCCCAACAACAATAACAACCGCAACAACAACAACAATCAGAAGCAGCTATGCCAAAGGTGTGAAAAGTATCACTCGGGGTTCTGCACCAAATTTTGCAACAAGTGTAAAAGAAATGGTCATAGCGCAGCGAAGTGTGTGGTCTACAGACCAGGGGTTAACAGAACGAAAGGAACAAATGGTGTCGGAACGAGTAATGGCGGAGCAAGTAGTGTCGGAGCAAGTTATGCCAATGTAGTTTGTTATAAATGTGGAAAACCGGGCCACATTATTAGAAATTTCCTGAACCAGGAGAACACGAATGGACAAGGCCGCGGAAGAGTTTTCAATATTAATGCGGCAGAGGCACAGGAAGACCCGGAGCTTGTTACGGGTACGTTTCTTATTGACAATAAATCTGCTTACGTTTTATTTGATTCGGGTGCGGATAGAAGCTATATGAGTAGAGATTTTTGTGCTAAATTAAGTTGTCCATTGACGCCGTTGGATAGTAAATTTTTACTCGAATTAGCAAACGGTAAATTAATTTCAGCAGATAATATATGCCGGAATCGAGAAATTAAACTGGGTAGCGAAATATTTAAGATTGATTTGATATCAGTAGAGTTAGGGAGTTTTGATGTAATAGTTGGCATGGACTGGCTGAAGAAGGTGAAAGCAGAGATCGTATGTTATAAAAATGCAATTCGCATTGTACGAGAAGAAGGAGAACCCTTAATGGTGTACGGAGAAAAGGGCAACATGAAGCTACATCTTATTAGTAATTTGAAGGCACAAAAACTAATAATAAAAGGTTGCTATGCTGTTCTAGCACACGTCGAGAAAGTACAAACTGAAGAAAAACGATGTTCCCGTCGCAAAAGAATTTCCCGATGTATTTCTGAAAGAATTACCGGGACTACCTCCACATCGATCTGTTGAATTTCAAATAGATCTTGTACCAGGAGCTGCACCAATAGCTCGTGCTCCTTATAGACTCACACCCAGCGAGATGAAAGAACTGCAAAGCCAACTGCAAGAACTATTAGAAAGTGGTTTCATTCGACCAAGCACATCACCATGGGGAGCTCCTATTTTGTTTGTCAAGAAGAAGGATGGTACATTTAGGTTGTGTATTGACTACAGAGAGTTGAACAAACTTACCATCAAAAACCGTTATCCACTGCCGAGAATTGACGACTTATTTGATCAACTACAAGGCTCATCGGTTTATTCGAAGATCGATTTACGTTCTGGATATCATCAAATGCGAGTAAAGGAGGATGATATTCCAAAAACTGCTTTTAGGACGCGTTATGGTCATTACGAGTTTATGGTTATGCCGTTTGGATTGACTAACGCACCAGCTGTGTTCATGGACCTTATGAACCGAGTGTGTAGGCCATATCTTGACAAGTTTGTCATTGTTTTCATCGATGACATACTTATTTACTCAAAGAATGATCAAGAGCACGAAGAACATTTGAGAAAAGTGCCAGAAGTATTGAGGAAAGAAAAACCGTACGCTAAGTTTTCAAAGTGTGCATTTTGGTTGGAAGAAGTTCAATTCCTCGGTCACATAGTGAACAAAGAAGGTATCCAGGTGGACCCGGCAAAGATCAAAACCGTTGAAAAGTGGGAAACTCCAAAAACTCCGAAGCATATACGTCAATTTTTAGGATTGGCTGGTTACTGCAGAAGATTCATCCAAGATTTCTCCAAAATAGCAAAACCCTTGACTGCATTAACGCATAAAGGGAAGAAATTTGAATGGAAGGATGAACAAGAGAAGGCATTTCAATTATTGAAGAAAAAGCTAACTACGGCACCTATATTGTCATTGCCTGAAGGGAATGATGATTTTGTGATTTATTGTGACGCATCAAAGCAAGGTCTCGGTTGTGTATTAATGCAACGGATGAAGGTGATTGCTTATGTGTCTAGACAATTGAAGATTCACGAGCAAAATTATACGACGCATGATTTGGAATTAGGCGCGGTTGTTTTTGCATTAAAGAATTGGAGGCACTACTTATATGGGGTCAAAAGTATTATATATACCGACCACAAAAGTCTTCAACACATATTTAATCAGAAACAACTGAATATGAGGCAGCGTAGGTGGATTAAATTGTTGAATGATTACGACTTTAAGATTCGTTACCACCCGGGGAAGGCAAATGTGGTAGCCGATGCCTTGAGCAGAAAGGACAGAGAACCCATTCGAGTAAAATCTATGAATATAATGATTCACACTAACCTTACTACTCAAATAAAGGAGGCGCAACAAGGAGTTTTAAAAGAGGAAAATTTAAAGGATGAAATACCCAAAGGATAGGAGAAGCATCTTAATATTCGGGAAGACGGAACCCGGTATAGGGCTGAAAGAATTTGGGTACCAAAATTTGGAGATATGGGAGAAATGGTACTTAGAGAAGCTCATAAAACCAGATACTCCATACATCCTGGAACGGGGAAGATGTACAAGGATCTTAAGAAACATTTTTGGTGGCCAGGTATGAAAGCCGATATTGCTAAATATGTAGGAGAATGTTTGACGTGTTCTAAGGTCAAAGTTGAACATCAGAAACCATCAGGTCTACTACAACAACCTGAAATCCCGGAATGGAAATGGGAAAACATTACCATGGATTTCATTACTAAATTGCCAAGGACTGCAAGTGGTTATGATACTATTTGGGTAATAGTTGATCATCTCACCAAGTCAGCACACTTCCTGCCAATAAGAGAAGATGACAAGATGGAGAAGTTAGCACGACTGTATTTGAAGGAAGTCATCTCCAGACATGGAATACCAATCTCTATTATCTCTGATAGGGATGGCAGATTTATTTCAAGATTCTGGCAGACATTACAGCAAGCATTGGGAACTCGTCTAGACATGAGTACTTCCTATCATCCACAAACTGATAGGCAGAGCGAAAGGATGATACAAACGCTTGAAGACATGCTACGAGCTTGTGTTATTGATTTCGGAAACAGTTGGGATCGACATCTACCGTTAGCAGAATTTTCCTACAACAACAGCTACCATTCAAGCATTGAGATGGCGCCGTTTGAAGCACTTTATGGTAGAAAGTGCAGGTCTCCAATTTGTTGGAGCGAAGTGGGGGATAGGCAGATTACGGGTCCGGAGATAATACAAGAAACTACCGAGAAAATCATCCAAATTCAACAAAGATTGAAAACCGCCCAGAGTCGACAAAAGAGCTACGCGGACAGTAAAAGAAAAGATATAGAGTTTGAAATTGGAGAAATGGTCATGCTTAAGGTTTCACCTTGGAAAGGCGTTGTTCGATTTGGTAAACGGGGGAAACTAAATCCAAGGTACATTGGACCATTCAAGATTATAGATCGTGTCGGACCAGTAGCTTACCAACTAGAGCTACCTCAACAACTCGCGGCTGTACATAACACTTTCCACTTCTCAAATTTGAAGAAATGTTTTGCTAAAGAAGATCTCACTATTCCGTTGGACGAAATCCAAATCAATGAAAAACTTTAATTCATTGAAGAGCCCGTCGAAATAATGGATCGTGAGGTTAAGAGACTTAAACAAAATAAGATACCGATTGTTAAGGTTCGATGGAATGCTCATAGAGGACTCGAGTTCACCTGGGAGCGTGAAGATCAGATGAAGAAGAAATACCCGCATTTATTTCCAGAAGATACATCAACACCTCTAACTGCTTAAAATTTCGGGACGAAATTTATTTAACGGGTAGGTACTGTAGTGACCCGAACTTTTCCATGTTTATATATATATATTAAATGAAATTGTTATTTACATGATTAAGTGTTTCCAACATGTTAAGCAATCAAACTTGTTAAGACTTGATTAATTGAAATAGGTTTCATATAGACAATTGACCACCCAAGTTGACCGGTGATTCACGAACGTTAAAACTTGTAAAAACTATACAATGACATATATATGGTTATATATATAGTTAACATGATTTTATTATAAGTATGTATCTCATTAGGTATTTTAACAATGAGTTATATACATAAAAATGAGACTATTAATTTAAGAAACTCGAAAACGATATATATAACGATTATCGTTATAACAACGTCTTACTAGGTACATATGAATCATATTAAGATATTGATACACTTGGTTAATTATGTTAAATGATAAGTAAATATATTATTAAGTGTATTAACAATGAAATACATATGTAAAAATAAGACTACTAACTTAATGATTTCGAAACGAGACATATATGTAATGATTATCGTTGTAACGACATTTAACTGTATATATATCATACTAAGATATATTATATATCATAATATCATGATAATATAACAATTTAACATCTCATTTGTTATAATAAATAATGGGTTAACAACATTCAACAAGATCGTTAACCTAAAGGTTTCAAAACAACATTTACATGTAACGACTAACGATGACTTAACGACTCAGTTAAAATGTATATACATGTAGTGTTTTAATATGTATTCATACACTTTTGAAAGACTTCAAGACACTTATCAAAATACTTCTACTTAACAAAAATGCTTACAATTACATCCTCGTTCAGTTTCATCAACAATTCTACTCGTATGCACCAGTATTCGTACTCGTACAATACACAGCTTTTAGATGTATGTACTATTGGTATATACACTCCAATGATCAGCTCTTAGCAGCCCATGTGAGTCACCTAACACATGTGGGAACCATCATTTGGCAACTAGCATAAAATATCTCATAAAATTACAAAAATATGAGTAATCATTCATGACTTATTTACATGAAAACAAAATTACATATCCTTTATATCTAATCCATACACCAACGACCAAAAACACCTACAAACACTTTCATTCTTCAATTTTCTTCATTTAATTGATCTCTCTCAAGTTCTATCTTCAAGTTCTAAGTGTTCTTCATAAATTCCAAAAGTTCTAGTTTCATAAAATCAAGAATACTTCCAAGATTGCAAGTTTACTTCCAAGTTTTCTAAATCCATTCCAAGTAATCATCCAAGATCAAGAAACCTTTGGTACTTACAGTAGGTTATCTTTCTAATACAAGGTAATAATCATATTCAAACTTTAATTCAATTTCTATAACTATAACAATCTTATTTCGAGTAGAAATCTTACTTGAAATTGTTTTCGTGTCATGATTCTGCTTCAAGAACTTTCAAGCCATCCAAGGATCCTTTGAAGCTAGATCTATTTTTCTCATTTCCAGTAGGTTTATCCAAGGAACTTGAGGTAGTAATGATGTTCATAACATCATTCTATTCATACATATAAAGCTATCTTATTCGAAGGTTTAAACTTGTAATCACTAGAACATAGTTTAGTTAATTCTAAACTTCTTCGCAAATAAAAGTTAATCCTTCTAACTTGACTTTTAAAATCAACTAAACATATGTTCTATATCTATATGATATGCTAACTTAATGATTTAAAACCTGGAAACACGAAAAACACCGTAAAACCGGATTTACGCCGTCGTAGTAACACCGCGGGCTGTTTTGGGTTAGTTAATTAAAAACTATGATAAACTTTGATTTAAAAGTTGTTATTCTGGGAAAATGATTTTTATTATGAACATGAAATTATATCCAAAAATTATGGTTAAACTCAAAGTGGAAGAATGTTTTCTAAAATGGTCATCTAGACGTCGTTCTTTCGACTGAAATGACTACCTTTACAAAAATGACTTGTAACTTATTTTTTTGACTATAAACCTATACTTTTTCTGTTTAGATTCATAAAATAGAGTTCAATATGAAACCATATCAATTTGATTCACTCAAAACGGATTTAAAATGAAGAAGTTATGGGTAAAACAATATTGGATAATTTTTCTCATTTTAGCTACGTGAAAATTGGTAACAAATCTATTCCAACCATAACTTAATCAACTTGTATTGTATATTATGTAATCTTGAGATACCATAGACACGTATACAATGTTTCGACCTATCATGTCGACACATCTATATATATGTTTCGGAATAACCATAGACACTCTATATGTGAATGTTGGAGTTAGCTATACAGGGTTGAGGTTGATTCCAAAATAAATATAGTTTGAGTTGTGATCAATACTGAGATACGTATACACTGGGTCGTGGATTGATTCAAGATAATATTTATCGATTTATTTCTGTACATCTAACTGTGGACAACTAGTTGTAGGTTACTAACGAGGACAGCTGACTTAATAAACTTAAAACATCAAAATATATTAAAAGTATTGTAAATATATTTTGAACATACTTTGATATATATGTATATTGTAACATCCCGCATTTTTCCGTTAAATTATTTTTAACGCCGTCTTTTTCTTTTTAGATAATATTCCTCGTATCTAGATTCGTAACCTCCGTTAGCTAACATTTTAAATATTCTCGTTATCGGAATTTAATATCTCCCGTACTCCCGTGTAACTTAAAATAAATCGTTTGGTTATATCCCGCACCCGATTTGAACTCGAAGGACTAAAGTCGCCAAAGGGTCAAACTAGTGACTAGGTCAACTAGTCAACCCTTCTCCTCCATCCATTCATTCCACCTCCTTCTTCCTTTTTGATACTTTCAAACTCTCTCAACATTCAAACCTTAAATCATCATCCAAATCCGTTCAAGCGAGCTTCAATCCAAACAAACTACATATTCTTGATCCTCTCATCATCCTCTTCGATTTGATGCTAACCACTTCGATTTTGGGTAACATTTCTTAAACACTAGATTTCTTTAAATTCGTGTTCTTGACTTAAAAGTATGTTAATTGGTGTCTATGGCTCATTGTGATGTCGTGTATGTAATTTTTATGCTCGATTGTTGTTTTTGGGAGTAACTAGTTCATTATGAAAATTGCTTGCTAAATCCTTGATTTTGGATGATCAAATGTTGTTAGATTGTTAAAATGCATGTTTTAAAAGTGTTACTAGTATCTTTAGCTTCGTTTTGATGTATAGGTTGATTAAGGAAACATCAAACTCATGACTATTGATTTTTGTGAATTTTCGTTAGAGTTTGATAGACTTTAAATGAACTTTTGATAATTTGAATGCCATGAAATGTTGTTAGTAAGTGTTTAGTTGTATTACATGTTTCATTACCTTCAAAACGGCATATCATATGTATAAATTGGATTCCCGAAACTTGAATTGCAATTGATGAACTTGAAACCTTGTTTTGGAACGTTTAACGAACTTTCGACGAGATTTTTGTTGTCTAAAATGATAAATTTGATTTAGGAAATGTATCTAGTTGTGTTCCTTGTCGAAGGAGCTTTCCGGTGATATAAAATACATGTCTTGATTGTTTGCGGATCATAAACTAGGATTGATTGAAGTTTGGCTCGTGCCTTGTGTTTTCTGCAAACAGGACCTGTAAGCCTTTTGGGACGCCGTCCCAACCTCCTAGACGCCGTCCCACCTTTTGAACCTAGACGCCGTCTAGGATATCAGGACGCCGTCCCACCCTTCATTGTGGGACGCCGTCTAGCCATTTGGGACGCCGTCCCATTGTACTAAAACTGGCTGTTTGGGTTGTCTTTTGACGTAAAAATGTTTGCTATGCTACGGACCTCCGATTAACATGAAACTTGGCCAACATACTCATATATGATTATATAACTTAGAAAAATTGTCGGATACCCGACCCGACCCCGTTGACTTTGACTTTGACCAAGTTTGACTTTTAATCAAACTTAACCAAATGGTTGTGCAATCGTTCTAACATGCTTTTATACTTGTATCTTGCATGAAACATGACAACTTGATTCACATGCTACATTATTGAGTCGTAACGAGCCATAGGACTAATTGAACATCTTTGACCTGTCGTGTTTACCGTTATTGATACAAACCTATTGTTTAGGTCAAGACTAGCATTGTTCTTTGCACACGTTTACTTGTTGAAGTACTTTATTAACTCTCGCGCTCAAGGTGAGATCATAGTCCCACCTTTTCAACAACTTTTATACTTTTAAATTGTGGGCTGAGAAAACATATACTTTGTTACATCTTGTACTACTTACTTTTATGTTTTGAACACAAGTGTGAAAACAAACATTCCACGTGCGAGTTAGAACAAAAATGCCTCAATTCGATTATCATTAGTTACACTTGCAGGGTGTAAGCGAGAACTTATATTGTGTGGCCATACGGGTTTAACAAACCCTCATTCGGACGGTTCGCTACCGTTATGTGGATGAAATATATTTTTGTGTTTTAGTGTGGGTTCTAGCACTGTGTGAAGGGGTAACATTGGTTAAGTTTTGATAATTGGGTGCTCGCGTATAACAACACTTTTGGAATGCAAATGATTTGGATAATCTACGTTATGGAAATACAAAATCTTGTGGTTCAAAAACAACGTTTAATACTTACTAAACCTATGATTTCACCAACGTTTTCGTTGACAGATTCTTCTATGTTTTCTCAGGTTTTGAATGCTTAGTGATACATGCTTCCGCACTCTTTTGATACTTGCTTGGATGTCGAGTATACATGCATTTTGGAGCATCTTTTGAACTTATTTAAACTGTGTCACATAGTTTTCATTTGTACTTATAACGTTGTAACGTAACTTGTGGTCAATTATCTTTGTAAACTTTGAAACAATCTTTACACTTGAATGGATGCGACATATTTTGGGTCAAACGTCTGTTTTAAAGACTTATGACCAGGTAATGGGACCTACGTAGTCGACACCGTCACTTGACGATTTGTCGGGGTCGCTACAAGTGGTATCAGAGCTTTGGTTGTAGGGATTTAGAGTTCATTTGTGTCCACCCCGAGTCATAGGGTACATAGGTGAATCTAGACTACAACCGGCATATAGACTGAAGTAGGAATTACTTGACTATTTGTGCATTTATACTCGAACTCTTCTATCATATCTAACTCGTATTCGATCTTGATCTTACGTTAGTAAATTTTGTTGACGCGCCACCTTGACTTTATGAAGTAATGTTAAATGCACATGAGAATCAGGGTAATATAATTTCCGGGATTATATTACGGTGATTCACATGGACGTTCCGACATTATGACATAAAGAATTTAAGGCGAGTCAAGGAAAATTTTCTCTACATCATCATTCCCTATCATGATTAGTATTATTGAGAATACTAATCAACGATATTCTTGTGTCTTGAAGGAACAATGCTTCCCCGTCGCGGACCACGTAATGAAACTTCCGAACAAGCTTTTCAACGCATGATAGCCACCGCCATAGGTGCGGCTATGGCTAGTATCTCCTCCGACATCAATAACAACCACAACCACAACAACCATGGAGCCGGTAATTCAAACGAGGGTTGCTCCTACAAAACTTTCATGGGGTGTAAACCTCACACCTTCGATGGGACCGGAGGACCGGTTGTGCTCACCCGATGGTTTGAGCAAACAGAAGCCGTTTTTAGCATAAGCGGTTGTCGGGACCAAGACAAAGTCAAATATTCCACCCACACTTTTGCCGGTATCGCCCTCACATGGTGGAATACGTATGTGCTGTCGGTGGGTATCGATGAAGCTCACACTCTCTCATGGGCCGACTTAAAGAAAAAGATGATCACCGAATACTTCCCGCGCGAAGAGACCCGTAAGCTCGAACACGAACTAAGAACTTTAAAAGCGATCGGGAATGACCTAAAGGCATATAATCAACGATTTTCTGAGCTGTCCTTGATGTGCCCAAACCTCGTAACCCCCGAACCTCTAAGGGTTGAACTTTACATGGATGGTCTTCCCAAGAGCATCAAACAAGGAGTAATGTCATCCAAACCCAGTAATCACCAAGAGGCCCTGAATATGGCCCGTCAATTGATCGAAACGGTAGACGAGATTGAAGTGCCGGCACCTAAAGCCGAGGATGAGTCGGGTGACAACAAAAGAAAATGGGAAGCCCCCCAATCGAGTAACTACAACAACAACTTTTCCAAGGAACCTCTCACCCCCGTCGGCAAGAAAAGTTATGCCGGGACACGACCTTTTTGCAACAAATGCCACAAGCATCATTTTGGTGAATGTGGCAAGCAAATTTGCCATCGGTGCCAAGGTAGTGGTCATATTGCCAAGTATTGTGGAAGTACCGCCCTCGTCACTCAAAAGGGGCCCGACGCACCAAAGCCGAGTATTTGCTACAAATGTGGCCAATCGGGTCATTTTAGGAATGAATGCCCAAAGAATAAAGCAAAAACCAACGCGCGCCGTTGAACTTACAACATCGACACCTAGGATGCCCGAGACGATGATGGACTAGTCACGGGTACGTTTCTTCACAACAAACCGTATATTTCATACTTATTCGATTCGAGTACCGTTAGACGCTTTATAACCAAGGATTTGACTTGTGCTCTTTACATTCCACTTTTTCCCTTAGATACTACTTAGACGATTTAAGTGACCAACGGAAAAATATTGTGTGCCTATAAATTCTATCGGAGGATATGCATTAAGAAATTGGACTCGACACCTATAGAACTAAGGAACTCAAAACCTATTCATTAAGGAGATATTGTTGCCCTACATTTATGTATAGATTATTGTGAACTAAGAAATTTTCGGTTGAAAACCGATACCCTCCCCTTCGCATCCATAACCTCATGATTATTTGCATGAATCACGCATGTTCCAAATCAACCTCCGTTCCGGTTATCAATTGGGGGTTAAGGGAGACGATGTCTCCTAAGCCATCTTCCGAACTCGCAATGTTAGTTGTAAGTCTCTCTTAGTACTGTCGATTTATTTAGGACTCTGTCCGTATTCATGAACCTCCTAAACCACGTATGCAAACTTATCTAGACAAATCTGTTATCGTATTTATAGATGACATCTTAACTTATTCAACTAAGTTCAATTTTCTAGACTATGATGTTAATGGTCAAGGCATTACAATCAATCTCGAAATCAAGCCACATGTAATCAGGGAACTCTCCCAACTCAGACTTGTATTCGTAAAAAAAAAAAAAAAAAAAAAAAAAAAAAAAAAAAAAAAAAATCTTAGATCTCACCGGTTCTTACCGAAGATTCATTTCTGACTTTCCTCGTGTTACACGACTCTTAAACTCGTTAACTCACTAAGGGAAAACTTTAATCTCTCCGCGATCGAACCTTGAGCGTGATTCTTCACACCAACATTTCTAGCCAAATTCGTACAACACCAGATGGGACTCAAATATGGAAATATTTCTAGTTGGACGCCGAAAGGCATACTCCCTCGACTCGAAATCAACGGAACGGAAATTCGTTATTTTGCACGAAGAATTCGAATACTAAATTGTGGATCCGATCAATATTCTCGTCATCACGTACCACACTACATACCTATGTTATTCCACCGTTACCGTCTGATATTACTGGAATTTAAGATAACACACAATCCAACGATACTTCACTCTTCTTTGACTTAATGCCCTTGCGTTGCTGATAATCGTCCAACCATTATTCAACCCCGAACTATACAATTACGTGTACTACCTCGTTTCTCTTTCAGACTTCAACTTTTGACAACTAGAGGCACGTTATGGCAACCTCGAGATGTAAGTTCATCCTATTCTAGGTCCTCATTTCACTCCTATCTTTATCGCTCGCATTTCCGTTTAAGGAAACTCCTTGTAACATTTTTCCATGGATAGAGAAACTCCTTATATTACATTAGTATTCGCCACGAGGGTGAATAGTCCTAACGAACATTTTTTTTTCGAACCCTAACTGACTTGTTCAAACATATCTTAAGAGATTCTGCACCAACACGGTGTATCTTCGTCATTTATCCTGTATCGAAATACTCGTTTCACTTCTAGTGTTACAAGAAACCTTGGGAACCCGCTTAGACACATGTACCGCGTATCTCCCACAACCGACGGACCAAACAAACGTACGTTTCACATCTTGGAAAGACATGTCACAAACTCGTATTGTCACCTTTAGTAGATCACTTGTACAACAGTAGTTACCACTCGTGTGTTCACCCGCACTTTCCGAAACCCTATATGACCGCTAATGTCATACCCCTATTCGTTGGACCAAAGCATGTGGCAAACAAAACACCGAATCTTAACTCATCCAAGAAACAACAATTGAGATAATCCAAGTCCGAGAAGGGCTCGAGACGACCCGTAGTCGCCCAAAAGAGTCATACCAAACTTAGATGAAAACCTCACAAATCCCAGTGTGTAACCGTGTAATATTGAGAAACCGCACCTTGGAAAGGTGTAATCCATTTTGGGAAATCGAGAAAGGCTATATCCGCAATATCGAACCTTTTGAAACCTTGGGGCGTATTGGAACCGCTTCCTACCATTTAGAACGGCCGACTCAATTAAGTTTCCGTTTACCCTACATTTCGTGTAACAAACTTAGAAACGTGTCCTGCGGAACAGGAACGTGCAATCCTTCTAGATGCACCAACTATTGATGACAAACTCCTCCTCATAGGAAAAACCGGCTGAACTTGTGGATCGTAAAACCAAGCCCTAATACAACGTAACACCCCGACTATCCGGATTCGTGGAATGTCCAAGAAAGTACCTTCACTCATTCGTAGAGTTACTACTCTAAGTCTCGAGTAAGAGATATCGACTACTACTTTCAACTAAATTTCGGGACAAAATTTCTTTTGAGGTGTGGATAATGTAACATCCCGCATTTTTCCGTTAAATTATTTTTAACGCCGTCTTTTTCTTTTTAGATAATATTCCTCGTATCTAGATTCGTAACCTCCGTTAGCTAACATTTTAAATATTCTCGTTATCGGAATTTAATATCTCCCGTACTCCCGTGTAACTTAAAATAAATCGTTTGGTTATATCCCGCACCCGATTTGAACTCGAAGGACTAAAGTCGCCAAAGGGTCAAACTAGTGACTAGGTCAACTAGTCAACCCTTCTCCTCCATCCATTCATTCCACCTCCTTCTTCCTTTTTGATACTTTCAAACTCTCTCAACATTCAAACCTTAAATCATCATCCAAATCCGTTCAAGCGAGCTTCAATCCAAACAAACTACATATTCTTGATCCTCTCATCATCCTCTTCGATTTGATGCTAACCACTTCGATTTTGGGTAACATTTCTTAAACACTAGATTTCTTTAAATTCGTGTTCTTGACTTAAAAGTATGTTAATTGGTGTCTATGGCTCATTGTGATGTCGTGTATGTAATTTGTATGCTCGATTGTTGTTTTTGGGAGTAACTAGTTCATTATGAAAATTGCTTGCTAAATCCTTGATTTTGGATGATCAAATGTTGTTAGATTGTTAAAGTGCATGTTTTAAAAGTGTTACTAGTATCTTTAGCTTCGTTTTGATGTATAGGTTGATTAAGGAAACATCAAACTCATGACTATTGATTTTTGTGAATTTTCGTTAGAGTTTGATAGACTTTAAATGAACTTTTTATGATTTGAATGACATGAAATGTTGTTAGTAAGTGTTTAGTTGTATTACATGTTTCATTACCTTCAAAACAGCATATCATATGTATAAATTGGATACCCGAAACTTGAATTGCAATTGATGAACTTGAAACCTTGTTTTGGAACGTTTAACGAACTCTCGACGAGATTTTTGTTGTCTAAAATGATAAATTTGATTTAGGAAATGTATCTAGTTGTGTTCCTTGTCGAAGGAGCTTTCCGGTGATATAAAATACATGTCTTGATTGTTTGCGGATCATAAACTAGGATTGATTGAAGTTTGGCTCGTGCCTTGTGTTTTCTGCAAACAGGACCTGTAAGCCTTTTGGGACGCCGTCCCAACCTCCTAGACGCCGTCCCACCTTTTGAACCTAGACGCCGTCTAGGATATCAGGACGCCGTCCCACCCTTCATTGTGGGACGCCGTCTAGCCATTTGGGACGCCGTCCCATTGTACTAAAACTGGCTGTTTGGGTTGTCTTTTGACGTAAAAATGTTTGCTATGCTACGGACCTCCGATTAACATGAAACTTGGCCAACATACTCATATATGATTATATAACTTAGAAAAATTGTCGGATACCCGACCCGACCCCGTTGACTTTGACTTTGACCAAGTTTGACTTTTAATCAAACTTAACCAAATGGTTGTGCAATCGTTCTAACATGCTTTTATACTTGTATCTTGCATGAAACATGACAACTTGATTCACATGCTACATTATTGAGTCGTAACGAGCCATAGGACTAATTGAACATCTTTGACCTGTCGTGTTTACCGTTATTGATACAAACCTATTGTTTAGGTCAAGACTAGCATTGTTCTTTGCACACGTTTACTTGTTGAAGTACTTTATTAACTCTCGCACTCAAGGTGAGATCATAGTCCCACCTTTTCAACAACTTTTATACTTTTAAATCGTGGGCTGAGAAAACATATACTTTGTTACATCTTGTACTACTTACTTTTATGTTTTGAACACAAGTGTGAAAACAAACATTCCACGTGCGAGTTAGAACAAAAATGCCTCAATTCGATTATCATTAGTTACACTTGCAGGGTGTAAGCGAGAACTTATATTGTGTGGCCATACGGGTTTAACAAACCCTCATTCGGACGGTTCGCTACCGTTATGCGGATGAAATATATTTTTGTGTTTTAGTGTGGGTTCTAGCACTGTGTGAAGGGGTAACGTTGGTTAAGTTTTGATAATTGGGTGCTCGCGTATAACAACACTTTTGGAATGCAAATGATTTGGATAATCTACGTTATGGAAATACAAAATCTTGTGGTTCAAAAACAACGTTTAATACTTACTAAACCTATGATTTCACCAACGTTTTCGTTGACAGATTCTTCTATGTTTTCTCAGGTTTTGAATGCTTAGTGATACATGCTTCCGCACTCTTTTGATACTTGCTTGGATGTCGAGTATACATGCATTTTGGAGCATCTTTTGAACTTATTTAAACTGTGTCACATAGTTTTCATTTGTACTTATAACGTTGTAACGTAACTTGTGGTCAATTATCTTTGTAAACTTTGAAACAATCTTTACACTTGAATGGATGCGACATATTTTGGGTCAAACGTCTGTTTTAAAGACTTATGACCAGGTAATGGGACCTACGTAGTCGACGCCGTCACTTGACGATTTGTCGGGGTCGCTACATATATATTGTTATAGGTTCGTGAATCAACCACTGGCCAAGTCTTACTTCCCGACGAAGTAAAAATATGTGAAAGTGAGTTATAGTCCCACTTTTAAAATCTAATATTTTTGGGATGAGAATACATGCAGGTTTTATAAATGATTTACAAAATAGACACAAGTACGTGAAACTACATTCTATGGTTGAATTATCGAAATCGAATATGCCCCTTTTTATTAAGTCTGGTAATCTAAGAATTAGGGAACAGACACCCTAATTGACGCGAATCCTAAAGATAGATCTATTGGGCCTAACAAACCCCATCCAAAGTACCGGATGCTTTAGTACTTCGAAATTTATATCATATCCGAAGGGTGTTCCGGAATGATGGGGATATTCTTATATATGCATCTTGTTAATGTCGGTTACCAGGTGTTCACCATATGAATGATTTTTATCCCTATGTATGGGATGTGTATTGAAATATGAAATCTTGTGGTCTATTGTTACGATTTGATATATATAGGTTAAACCTACAACTCAGCAACATTTTTGTTGACGTTTAAAGCATGTTTATTCTCAGGTGAATACTAAGAGCTTTCGCTGTTGCATACTAAAATAAGGACAAGATTTGGAGTCCATGTTTGTATGATATTGTGTAAAAACTGCATTCAAGAAACTGATTTCGATGTAACATATTTGTATTGTAAACCATTATGTAATGGTCGTGTGTAAACAGGATATTTTAGATTATCATTATTTGATAATCTACGTAAAGCTTTTTAAACCTTTATTTATGAAATAAAGGTTATGGTTTGTTTTAAAAATGAATGCAGTCTTTGAAAAATGTCTCATATAGAGGTCAAAACCTCGCAACGAAATCAATTAATATGGAACATTTTTAATCAATAAGAACGGGACATTTCAATACAGAGCAAGTATACTGGACGTGTTGCTTTCCCAATACAAGGTTAGCAAGTGGGTTACACAAAATCGCAAATTTTGAGCTAAAATTTTCAAATCTAAAACCCACCAAACCCACAAAAACAATTTGCAAACACCGGTGAAGGGTTATTCCGAAAAACTTATCTAGGGTAAAAGCTAGATTGAATTTTCAAAAAGATCAAATGTTTTCATAAAGATCCAATTTACTTAAGGATCTAAATTTTCATAGTCATGTGGGACTGTAAACCACAACGTTACTATCATTGTTCATACCGCCGTATAGAAATCACTGATGTACAAAGTGTGAAGAATAAAGAAGTGATTCTAGTATTTTTATTTCAAGACTATATTGCTTGAGGACAAGCAACGCTCAAGTGTGGGAATATTTGATAATGCTAAAAACGAACACATAATTCATAGCATTATTCCTCAAGAAAGACATGCTTTTAGTCGCAATTGTTCTATTTACAAGTGATATTCGTTTAAATATTAAAAGGTGAAGACAAAAGGCAGATTCGACGATTTAAAGATGCAAACAACCAAAAAGCTCAAAAGTACAAAGTACGATCCAAGAGGTTCAATTTATTGATGAGAAGCGTCTAGAAATGACAAAAGTACAAGTTACAAAACGAAAAGTACAAGATATTAAATTGTACGCAAGGACATTCGAAAATCCGGAACCGGGACCTAAGTCAACTTTCAATGCACGACGCAACGGAGCGAAAATTACAAGTCAACTATGCATATAAATATAATATAATATATAAATAATTCTTAAAATTATATATATATTATATTTATTTATTAAAAAAATCGGTCGGAAAGCTAGGAGCCAAACTTGGATGAGCTGTAATCCACTACTCCGAGATCGCGGAGCCAGGAGGCTATCCCCCTTCGAGATCGCGGAGCACACCAAAACTGAAATGGGGCCTATAAAAGGCAACGCATTCGATCGATATTTTACACTTCGTTTTCTTTTCATCATACGTAAAGATATATATATATATATATATATATATATATATATATATATATATATTATAATTTTAATTTTAATTCTAATAATAAGGGTATGTTAGCGAATGTTGTAAGGGTATAAGTCGAAATTCTGTCCGTGTAACACTACGCTATTAATAAATCACTGTAAGTTATGTTTAAATTATTTTCATTAATGTCTCGTAGCTAAGTTATTATTATGCTTATTTAAGCCGAAGTAATCGTGATGTTAGACTAAATATTAAAATTGAGTAATTGGGCTTTGTATCATAATTGGGGTTTGAACAAAAAAACGACACTTGTAGAAATTAGACTATAGGCTATTAATGGGCTTTATATTAACTAAATGATACCTCGTTAATTTAATATATAGACTTATAATTTGACGTATTTATATATAACCACATACGCTTGACTGGGTACGGTGGGCGGGATATCTATAAATACCAATAATTATTCATTTTACCAGACACGGAACTGGATTAATAGTTAATAGACTTGTTGAAATAGGGGTGGATTACATTCAAGGGTAATTGTTGTAATTGTTAACAAAGTAGTAAAACCTTGGTTTACACACAGTCGATAACCTGGTGTATTCATTAAACAAAGTATTAAGACCTTGTTACAATTCGAATCCCCAATTAGTTGGAATATTTGACTTCGGGAATAAGAATAATTTGACGAAGACTTTTGCACTTTATGATTATGACTGTTGGACTATAATGGACAAATTCGTATGGACATATCGAATAATCCAGGACAAAGGATAATTAACCCATGGGAATAAACTAAAAACAACACGTTGAACATCATGATTATGGAAGTTTAAATAAGCATAATTCTTTATATTTCATATTTAATTGCACTTTTAATTATCGCACTTTTATTTATTATCATTTTATTTAATTGCATTTTTAATTATCATACTCTTTAATTATCGCAATTTTATTTATCACAATTTCATTATCGTAATTTACTTTACGCTTTCTTAATTTCATTATCGTAATTAACTTTACGCTTTAAATTAAGTTATATTTATTTTTAATATTTTACATTAAGTTTTAACTGCGACTAAATTTTTAAAATCGACAAACCGGTCATTAAACGGTAAAAACCTCCTTTTTATAATAATAATACTACTTAAATATATTTTTGTATTTTTACAAATATAAGTTAAAAATATAGCTTTAAGCTTGTTTAAAGATCCCTGTGGAACGAACCGGACTTACTAAAAACTACACTACTGTACGATTAGGTACATGCCTATAAGTGTTGTAGCAAGGTTTAGGTATATCCACTCTATAAATAAATAAATCACTTGTGTAAAATTGTATCGTATTTAATAGTATTTCCTAGTAAAAATATAACTATTTCCTAGTACACCTCGCACACATCAATACCTGAGAATAAACATGTTTTCAAGTGTCAACCAAAAGGTTGGTGAGTTCATTAGTTTATCATAAACATTCATTTTCATCATTTTAATAGACCACAAGATTTCATATATTTAATTGTACACGTAACCCGAGTACAAAATAACACGCGTAACCCGCGAATTAAAAATCATTCATATGGTGAACACCTGGTAACCGACCTTAACTAGATGCATATAGAATATCCCCATCATTCCGGAACTCACATCGGACATGATTAATCGAAGTACTAAAGCATCCGTAACCCGAATGGGGCTCGTTGGGCCCGATAGATCTATCTTTAGGATTCGCGTCAATTGGTGGCAATTATAATAAACACCAATTGTAGTGACCCGAACTTTTCCATGTTTATATATATTAATTGAGATTGATGTTTACATGATTAAATGTTTCCAACATGTTAAGCAATCAAACTTGTTAAGACTTGATTAATTGAAATAGGTTTCATATAGACAATTGACCACCCAAGTTGACCGGTGATTCACGAACGTTAAAACTTGTAAAAAAACTATATGATGACATATATATGGTTATATATATAGTTAACATGATATTATGATAAGTAAACATATCATTAATTATATTAACAATGAACTACATATGTAAAAACAAGACTACTAACTTAATGATTTTGAAACGAGACATATATGTAACGTTTATCGTTGTAACGACATTTAATGTATATATATCATATTAAGAGATATTCGTACATCATAATATCATGATAATATAATAATTTAAAATCTCTTTTGATATTATAAACATTGGGTTAACAACATTTAACAAGATCGTTAACCTAAAGGTTTCAAAACAACACTTACATGTAACGACTAACGATGACTTAACGACTCAGTTAAAATGTATATACATGTAGTGTTTTAATATGTATTTATACACTTTTGAAAGACTTCAATACACTTATCAAAATACTTCTACTTAACAAAAATGCTTACAATTACATTCTCGTTCAGTTTCATCAACAATTCTACTCGTATGCACCCGTATTCGTACTCGTACAATACACAGCTTTTAGATGTATGTACTATTGGTATATACACTCCAATGATCAGCTCTTAGCAGCCCATGTGAGTCACCTAACACATGTGGGAACCATCATTTGGCAACTAGCATGAAATATCTCATAAGATTACAAAAATATGAGTAATCATTCATGACTTATTTACATGAAAACAAAATTACATATCCTTTATATCTAATCCATACACCAACGACCAAAAACACCTACAAACACTTTCATTCTTCAATTTTCTTCATCTAATTGAACTCTCTCAAGTTCTATCTTCAAGTTCTAAGTGTTCTTCATAAATTCCAAAAGTTCTAGTTTCATAAAATCAAGAATACTTTCAAGTTTGCTAGCTCACTTCCAATCTTGTAAGGTGATCATCCAACCTCAAGAAATCTTTGTTTCTTACAGTAGGTTATCATTCTAATACAAGGTAATAATCATATTCAAACTTTGGTTCAATTTCTATAACTATAACAATCTTATTTCAAGTGATGATCTTACTTGAACTTGTTTTCGTGTCATGATTCTGCTTCAAGAACTTCGAGCCATCCAAGGATCCATTGAAGCTAGATCCATTTTTTCTCTTTTCCAGTAGGTTCATCCAAGGAACTTAAGGTAGTAATGATGTTCATAACATCATTCGATTCATACATATAAAGCTATCTTATTCGAAGGTTTAAACTTGTAATCACTAGAACATAGTTTAGTTAATTCTAAACTTGTTCGCAAACAAAAGTTAATCCTTCTAACTTGACTTTTAAAATCAACTAAACACATGTTCTATATCTATATGATATGCTAACTTAATGATTTAAAACCTGGAAACACGAAAAACACCGTAAAACCGGATTTACGCCGTCGTAGTAACACCGCGGGCTGTTTTGGGTTAGTTAATTAAAAACTATGATAAACTTTGATTTAAAAGTTGTTATTCTGAGAAAATGATTTTTATTATGAACATGAAACTATATCCAAAAATTATGGTTAAACTCAAAGTGGAAGTATGTTTTCTAAAATGGTCATCTAGACGTCGTTCTTTCGACTGAAATGACTACTTTTACAAAAACGACTTGTAACTTATTTTTCCGACTAGAAACCTATACTTTTTTTGTTTAGATTCATAAAATAGAGTTCAATATGAAACCATAGCAATTTGATTCACTCAAAACGGATTTAAAATGAAGAAGTTATGGGTAAAACAAGATTGGATAATTTTTCTCATTTTTAGCTACGTGAAAATTGGTAACAAATCTATTCCAACCATAACTTAATCAACTTGTATTGTATATTATGTAATCTTGAGATACCATAGACACGTATACAATGTTTTGACCTATCATGTCGACACATCTATATATATTTCGGAACAACCATAGACACTCTATATGTGAATGTTGGAGTTAGCTATACAGGGTTGAGGTTGATTCCAAAATATATATAGTTTGAGTTGTGATCAATACTGAGATACGTATACACTGGGTCGTGGATTGATTCAAGATAATATTTATCGATTTATTTCTGTACATCTAACTGTGGACAACTAGTTATAGGTTACTAACGAGGACAGCTGACTTAATAAACTTAAAACATCAAAATATATTAAAAGTGTTGTAAATATATTTTGAACATACTTTAATATATATGTATATATTGTTATAGGTTCGTGAATCAACAGTGGCCAAGTCTTACTTCCCGACGAAGTAAAAATCTGTGAAAGTGAGTTATAGTCCCAATTTTAAAATCTAATATTTTTGGGATGAGAATACATGCAGGTTTTATAAATGATTTACAAAATAGACACAAGTATGTGAAACAACATTCTATGGTTGAATTATCGAAATCGAATATGCCCCTTTTTATTAAGTCTGGTAATCTAAGAATTAGGGAACAGACACCCTAATTGACGCGAATCCTAAAGATAGATCTATTGGGCCTAACAAACCCCATCCAAAGTACCGGATGCTTTAGTACTTCGAAATTTATATCATATCCGAAGGGTGTCCCGGAATGATGGGGATATTCTTATATATGCATCTTGTTATTGTCGGTTACCAGGTGTTCACCATATGAATGATTTTTATCTCTATGTATGGGATGTGTATTGAAATATGAAATCTTGTGGTCTATTGTTACGATTTGATATATATAGGTTAAACCTATAACTCACCAACATTTTTGTTGACGTTTTAAGCATGTTTATTCTCAGGTGATTATTAAGAGCTTCCGCTGTCGCATACTTAAATAAGGACAAGATTTGGAGTCCATGCTTGTATGATATTGTGTAAAAACTGCATTCAAGAAACTTATTTTGTTGTAACATATTTGTATTGTAAACCATTATGTAATGGTCGTGTGTAAACAGGATATTTTAGATTATCATTATTTGATAATCTACGTAAAGCTTTTTAAACCTTTATTGATGAAATAAAGGTTATGGTTTGTTTAAAAATGAATGCAGTCTTTGAAAAACGTCTCATATAGAGGTCAAAACCTCGCAACGAAATCAATTAATATGGAACGTTTTTAATCAATAAGAACGGGACATTTCAGTTGGTATCAGAGCGTTGGTCTTAGAGAACCAGAAAATTTGCATTAGTGTGTCTTATCGAGTTTGTTAGGATGCATTAGTGAGTCTGGACTTCGACCGTGTTTTCTTTAAAAATGATTGCTTAACATTTTTGTTGGAAACTATATATTTTTAACATATGAATATTATGTGATATATTAATCTCTTAACGTGTTTGATATTATGTGATAGATGTCTACCTTTAGAACAAGTCCCATTGACTCACCTAATAATAATGAAGAGTCAAATGTAAATTGGAATGATTTGTGGACTGATTCACAAGTTCCCGAAGAGGAACCGGAAGAAGAGTCGGAACCGGAAGAAGAATCGGAACCGGAAGAAGAATCGGAACCGGATGAAGAAATAAAACCGGTGGGGGAAATAATAAAACGGTTAAGTAAAAGAAAATCCTCAACCAACCGACCAAAGTTAATTATGGTCAATGGTGTTTCCGCCAAGGAAGCAAAATATTGGGAGGATTACCAATTCTCCGATGAATCGGATTCCGACGAGAATTCCGATGATGTTATAGAAATTACCCCAACTGAATTTAAAAAGGCAAAAGAAAATAATAAGGGAAAGGGCATAAAAATAGAGAAATCTAATTCCAACCCCGATGAACTTTATATGTATCGTCAACCCCCGAAGTCCTTAAGTTGTAATAATGACCCGGGAACCTCTAAACCACCAGGTTTTTCTAAACCAATGTGGACAACGACGGCTCGTATTAGGGGAACATCATATATCCCTAGAAACTTGGCAAAACGAACCAAAACCGAAGAAGAAGAAACGAGCGAGTCAGAATAAGATAGTTGTATTCGTGTGGTGTAATATATGGAATATAGTGTTCTTATGCTTTATGATATATGTAAAAATTGCTTGTATTAATAAGTATTTTTTTTATGAATCTAACTCTTGTCTATTTACAGTTTAAAAACACAAAATGGATAGACAACCCAATATTTTAAGAGACCTACCCGGAGACATGATTGATGAAATCTTGTCTAGAGTCGGCCAGAATTCTTCGGCACAACTATTTAAGGCGAGATCAGTTTGTAAGACATTCGAAGAACGTTCCAAGAATGTCTTGGTTTATAAGAGACTTTCGTTTGAAAGATGGGGGATATCACATTGGGAAACCCATAAGTTACGATGTGTTTACTTTGACGCATATATTGCGGGGAACCCAAATGCTATTTTACGCAACGGGTTAAGAAATTATTTTGACTCAATATATCCGAATATTGGACTTCGTGATTTAGAAAAAGCGGCTAACATGCAACATAAAGAAGCATGTTATGCTTACGGATTAGTAATGTTCGCTTCTCACCAAAGTGAGAACAAGAACATCGGGCTACAACTATTAAACAAAACGTTTCCACAAGTGACGGAGTCGGTAATTGGGGTAAGAAATGAGGTTTTTAGATTATTACGGGACTGTTGGACATTACGTAACCCTCGTCCCTTTGATGACGTTACAACACGCTGTCTTATCAACGGCCATAACGGTTATGTTGCACAAGACCAAGGATGGGAAGTAGTCCTAGTAAAACCAGAATGCATGACTTGTTTCTGGACGTATGAATTACGTGTCTTTATTGCCTTTGCTGAACGACTTGTGTACTAGCTAGAATTGTCTTCACAACTATCTTGTATCAAAGTTATTGTGTGCTATATTTCATGCTTTATGTAAAATAAGCGATATTGTAAGTTTGTAAAATATTGTATAAAAGTTTGAACGCGAAATATTATTATAATCAGTTTTTCATATAGAATTGTAGTAGTTGAATTGTATATTAGCTACTAAGTATGAACTTAACGGGTAGGTACTACCCGAATTTAAACTTATAAAATGCTAATATGAAGAAAAAGCTTTTATAAATGAGTTCATATTATGCTACGAAATACTATTAACTACTCTTAATATTCTGTATGATTAACTTGTTCCATTTAACTATTTTGAAGGAAATGGCACCGACTACTCGACACACCGTGAATATGAATGAAGAGGAATTCCGTACTTTTCTAGCTTCAAACATAGCCGCAGTACAGGCTGCGCTACATACCAACAATAACCTTGGATCTAGCAGTACAGGAAATCGTGTAGGATGCACCTACAAAGAATTCACTGCCTGCAAACCTTTGGAATTTGATGGAACCGAAGGACCGATCGGATTGAAACGGTGGACCGAGAAGGTTGAATCGGTGTTTGCCATAAGTAAGTGTACTGAAGAGGACAAAGTGAAGTACGCTACGCATACCTTCACAGGTTCTGCGTTAACATGGTGGAATACCTATCTAGAGCAAGTGGGACAAGATGATGCGTACGCACTACCGTGGTCAGCATTCAAGCACTTGATGAACGAGAAGTACCGTCCCAGAACCGAGGTCAATAAGCTCAAGACAGAACTTAGAGGGTTACGAACCCAAGGATTTGATATTACCACGTACGAAAGACGATTCACAGAATTGTGCCTATTGTGTCCGGGAGCATTCGAAGATGAGGAAGAGAAGATCGACGCGTTTGTGAAAGGATTACCGGAAAGAATCCAAGAAGATATAAGTTCACACGAGCCCGCCTCCATACAACAGGCATGTAGAATGGCTCACAAACTAGTGAACCAGATTGAAGAAAGAATTAAAGAACAGACTGCTGAAGAGGCCAATGTGAAGCAAGTCAAAAGAAAGTGGGAGGAAAACGGTGATAAGAATCACCAATACAACAACAACAGCAATTACAACAATAATCGCAACAATTATCCCAACAATCGCAACATCAATCGCAACTACAACAAACGGCCCAACAACAACAACAACAACAACAGCAACTACAACAATCATCCCAACAACAATAATAACCGCAATAACAACAACAATCAGAAGCAACTATGCCAAAGGTGTGAAAAGAATCACTCGGGGTTCTGCACCAAATTTTGCAACAAGTGTAAAAGAAATGGTCATAGCGCGGCGAAGTGTGAGGTCTACGGACCAGGGGTTAATAGAACGAAAGGAACAAATGGTGTCGGAACGAGTAATGGCGGAGCAAGTAGTGTCGGAGCAAGTTATGCCAATGTAGTTTGTTATAAATGTGGAAAACCAGGCCACATTATTAGAAATTGCCCGAACCAGGAGAACACGAATGGACAAGGCCGTGGAAGAGTTTTCAATATTAATGCGGTAGAGGCACAGGAAGACCCGGAGCTTGTTACGGGTACGTTTCTTATTGACAATAAATCTGCTTACGTTTTATTTGATTCGGGTGCGGATAGAAGCTATATGAGTAGAGATTTTTGTGCTAAATTAAGTTGTCCATTGACGCCTTTGGATAGTAAATTTTTACTCGAATTAGCAAATGGTAAATTAATTTCAGCAGATAATATATGTCGGAATCGAGAAATTAAACTGGTTAGCAAAACATTTAAGATTGATTTGATACCAGTAGAGTTAGGGAGTTTTGATGTGATAATCGGTATGGACTGGTTGAAAGAAGTGAAAGCGGAGATCGTTTGTTACAAAAATGCAATTCGCATTATACGAGAAAAAGGAAAACCCTTAATGGTGTACGGAGAAAAGGGCAACACGAAGCTACATCTTATTAGTAATTTGAAGGCACAAAAACTAATAAGAAAAGGTTGCTATGCTGTTCTAGCACACGTCGAGAAAGTACAAACTGAAGAAAAGAGCATCAATGATGTTCCCATTGCAAAAGAATTTCCCGATGTATTTCCGAAAGAATTACCGGGATTACCCCCGCATCGATCCGTTGAATTTCAAATAGATCTTGTACCAGGAGCTGCACCAATAGCTCGTGCTCCTTACAGACTCGCACCCAGCGAGATGAAAGAACTGCAAAGCCAATTACAAGAACTTTTAGAGCGTGGTTTCATTCGACCAAGCACATCACCGTGGGGAGCTCCTGTTTTGTTTGTCAAGAAGAAAGATGGTACATTCAGGTTGTGTATCGACTACCGAGAGTTGAACAAACTTACCATCAAGAACCGCTACCCACTACCGAGAATCGACGACTTATTTGATCAACTACAAGGCTCGTCTGTTTATTCAAAGATTGACTTACGTTCCGGGTATCATCAAATGCGGGTGAAAGAAGATGATATTCCAAAGACTGCTTTCAGAACACGTTACGGTCATTACGAGTTTATGGTCATGCCGTTTGGTTTAACTAATGCACCAGCTGTGTTCATGGACCTTATGAACCGAGTGTGTGGACCATACCTTGACAAGTTTGTCATTGTTTTCATTGATGACATACTTATTTACTCAAAGAATGACCAAGAACACGGTGAACATTTGAGAAAGGTGTTAGAAGTATTGAGGAAGGAAGAATTGTACGCTAAGTTTTCAAAGTGTGCATTTTGGTTGGAAGAAGTTCAATTCCTCGGTCACATAGTGAACAAAGAAGGTATTAAGGTGGATCCGGCAAAGATAGAAACTGTTGAAAAGTGGGAAACCCCGAAAACTCCGAAACACATACGCCAGTTTTTAGGACTAGCTGGTTACTACAGAAGGTTCATCCAAGACTTTTCCAGAATAGCAAAACCCTTGACTGCATTAACGCATAAAGGGAAGAAATTTGAATGGAATGATGAACAAGAGAAAGCGTTTCAGTTATTGAAGAAAAAGCTAACTACGGCACCTATATTGTCATTGCCTGAAGGGAATGATGATTTTGTGATTTATTGTGACGCATCAAAGCAAGGTCTCGGTTGTGTATTAATGCAATGAACGAAGGTGATTGCTTATGCGTCTAGACAATTGAAGATTCACGAACAAAATTATACGACGCATGATTTAGAATTAGGCGCGGTTGTTTTTGCATTAAAGACTTGGAGGCACTACTTATATGGGGTCAAAAGTATTATATATACCGACCACAAAAGTCTTCAACACATATTTAATCAGAAACAACTGAATATGAGGCAGCGTAGGTGGATTGAATTATTGAATGATTACGATTTTGAGATTCGTTACCACCCGGGGAAGGCAAATGTGGTAGCCGATGCCTTGAGCAGGAAGGATAGAGAACCCATTCGAGTAAAATCTATGAATATAATGATTCATAATAACATTACTACTCAAATAAAGGAGGCGCAACAAGGAGTTTTAAAAGAGGGAAATTTAAAGGATGAAATACCCAAAGGATCGGAGAAGCATCTTAATATTCGGGAAGACGGAACCCGGTATAGGGCTGAAAGGATTTGGGTACCAAAATTTGGAGATATGAGAGAAATGGTACTTAGAGAAGCTCATAAAACCAGATACTCAATACATCCTGGAACGGGGAAGATGTACAAGGATCTCAAGAAACATTTTTGGTGGCCGGGTATGAAAGCCGATGTTGCTAAATACGTAGGAGAATGTTTGACGTGTTCTAAGGTCAAAACTGAGCATCAGAAACCATCAGGTCTACTTCAACAACCCGAAATCCCGGAATGGAAATGGGAAAACATTACCATGGATTTCATCACTAAATTGCCAAGGACTGCAAGTGGTTTTGATACTATTTGGGTAATAGTTGATCGTCTCACCAAATCAGCACACTTCCTACCAATAAGAGAAGATGACAAGATGGAGAAGTTAGCACGACTGTATTTGAAGGAAGTCGTCTCCAGACATGGAATACCAATCTCTATTATCTCTGATAGGGATGGCAGATTTATTTCAAGATTCTGGCAGACATTACAGCAAGCATTAGGAACTCGTCTAGACATGAGTACTGCCTATCATCCACAAACTGATGGGCAGAGCGAAAGGACGATACAAACGCTTGAAGACATGCTACGAGCATGTGTTATTGATTTCGGAAACAGTTGGGATCGACATCTACCGTTAGCAGAATTTTCCTACAACAACAGCTACCATTCAAGCATTGAGATGGCGCCGTTTGAAGCACTTTATGGTAGAAAGTGCAGGTCTCCGATTTGTTGGAGTGAGGTGGGGGATAGACAGATTACGGGTCCGGAGATTATACAAGAAACTACCGAGAAGATCATCCAAATTCAACAACGGTTGAAAACCGCCCAAAGTCGACAAAAGAGCTACGCTGACATTAAAAGAAAAGATATAGAATTTGAAATTGGAGAGATGGTCATGCTTAAAGTTTCACCTTGGAAAGGCGTTGTTCGATTTGGTAAACGAGGGAAATTAAATCCAAGGTATATTGGACCATTCAAGATTATTGATCGTGTCGGACCAGTAGCTTACCGACTTGAGTTACCTCAACAACTAGCGGCTGTACATAACACTTTCCACGTCTCGAATTTGAAGAAATGTTTTGCTAAAGAAGATCTCACTATTCCGTTAGATGAAATCCAAATCAACGAAAAACTCCAATTCATCGAAGAACCCGTCGAAATAATGGATCGTGAGGTTAAAAGACTTAAGCAAAACAAGATACCAATTGTTAAGGTTCGATGGAATGCTTGTAGAGGACCCGAGTTCACCTGGGAGCGTGAAGATCAGATGAAGAAGAAATACCCGCATCTATTTCCAGAAGATTCGTCAACACCTTCAACAGCTTAAAATTTCGGGACGAAATTTATTTAACGGGTAGGTACTGTAGTGACCCGAACTTTTCCATGTTTATATATATTAATTGAGATTGATGTTTACATGATTAAATGTTTCCAACATGTTAAGCAATCAAACTTGTTAAGACTTGATTAATTGAAATAGGTTTCATATAGACAATTGACCACCCAAGTTGACCGGTGATTCACGAACGTTAAAACTTGTAAAAAAACTATACGATGACATATATATGGTTATATATATAGTTAACATGATATTATGATAAGTAAACATATCATTAATTATATTAACAATGAACTACATATGTAAAAACAAGACTACTAACTTAATGATTTTGAAACGAGACATATATGTAACGTTTATCGTTGTAACGACATTTAATGTATATATATCATATTAAGAGATATTCGTACATCATAATATCATGATAATATAATAATTTAAAATCTCTTTTGATATTATAAACATTGGGTTAACAACATTTAACAAGATCGTTAACCTAAAGGTTTCAAAACAACACTTACATGTAACGACTAACGATGACTTAACGACTCAGTTAAAATGTATATACATGTAGTGTTTTAATATGTATTTATACACTTTTGAAAGACTTCAATACACTTATCAAAATACTTCTACTTAACAAAAATGCTTACAATTACATTCTCGTTCAGTTTCATCAACAATTCTACTCGTATGCACCCGTATTCGTACTCGTACAATACACAGCTTTTAGATGTATGTACTATTGGTATATACACTCCAATGATCAGCTCTTAGCAGCCCATGTGAGTCACCTAACACATGTGGGAACCATCATTTGGCAACTAGCATGAAATATCTCATAAGATTACAAAAATATGAGTAATCATTCATGACTTATTTACATGAAAACAAAATTACATATCCTTTATATCTAATCCATACACCAACGACCAAAAACACCTACAAACACTTTCATTCTTCAATTTTCTTCATCTAATTGAACTCTCTCAAGTTCTATCTTCAAGTTCTAAGTGTTCTTCATAAATTCCAAAAGTTCTAGTTTCATAAAATCAAGAATACTTTCAAGTTTGCTAGCTCACTTCCAATCTTGTAAGGTGATCATCCAACCTCAAGAAATCTTTGTTTCTTACAGTAGGTTATCATTCTAATACAAGGTAATAATCATATTCAAACTTTGGTTCAATTTCTATAACTATAACAATCTTATTTCAAGTGATGATCTTACTTGAACTTGTTTTCGTGTCATGATTCTGCTTCAAGAACTTCGAGCCATCCAAGGATCCATTGAAGCTAGATCCATTTTTTATCTTTTCCAGTAGGTTCATCCAAGGAACTTAAGGTAGTAATGATGTTCATAACATCATTCGATTCATACATATAAAGCTATCTTATTCGAAGGTTTAAACTTGTAATCACTAGAACATAGTTTAGTTAATTCTAAACTTGTTCGCAAACAAAAGTTAATCCTTCTAACTTGACTTTTAAAATCAACTAAACACATGTTCTATATCTATATGATATGCTAACTTAATGATTTAAAACCTGGAAACACGAAAAACACCGTAAAACCGGATTTACGCCGTCGTAGTAACACCGCGGGCTGTTTTGGGTTAGTTAATTAAAAACTATGATAAACTTTGATTTAAAAGTTGTTATTCTGAGAAAATGATTTTTATTATGAACATGAAACTATATCCAAAAATTATGGTTAAACTCAAAGTGGAAGTATGTTTTCTAAAATGGTCATCTAGACGTCGTTCTTTCGACTGAAATGACTACTTTTACAAAAACGACTTGTAACTTATTTTTCCGACTAGAAACCTATACTTTTTTTGTTTAGATTCATAAAATAGAGTTCAATATGAAATCATAGCAATTTGATTCACTCAAAACGGATTTAAAATGAAGAAGTTATGGGTAAAACAAGATTGGATAATTTTTCTCATTTTTAGCTACGTGAAAATTGGTAACAAATCTATTCCAACCATAACTTAATCAACTTGTATTGTATATTATGTAATCTTGAGATACCATAGACACGTATACAATGTTTCGACCTATCATGTCGACACATCTATATATATTTCGGAACAACCATAGACACTCTATATGTGAATGTTGGAGTTAGCTATACAGGGTTGAGGTTGATTCCAAAATATATATAGTTTGAGTTGTGATCAATACTGAGATACGTATACACTGGGTCGTGGATTGATTCAAGATAATATTTATCGATTTATTTCTGTACATCTAACTGTGGACAACTAGTTATAGGTTACTAACGAGGACAGCTGACTTAATAAACTTAAAACATCAAAATATATTAAAAGTGTTGTAAATATATTTTGAACATACTTTAATATATATGTATATATTGTTATAGGTTCGTGAATCAACAGTGGCCAAGTCTTACTTCCCGACGAAGTAAAAATCTGTGAAAGTGAGTTATAGTCCCAATTTTAAAATCTAATATTTTTGGGATGAGAATACATGCAGGTTTTATAAATGATTTACAAAATAGACACAAGTATGTGAAACAACATTCTATGGTTGAATTATCGAAATCGAATATGCCCCTTTTTATTAAGTCTGGTAATCTAAGAATTAGGGAACAGACACCCTAATTGACGCGAATCCTAAAGATAGATCTATTGGGCCTAACAAACCCCATCCAAAGTACCGGATGCTTTAGTACTTCGAAATTTATATCATATCCGAAGGGTGTCCCGGAATGATGGGGATATTCTTATATATGCATCTTGTTATTGTCGGTTACCAGGTGTTCACCATATGAATGATTTTTATCTCTATGTATGGGATGTGTATTGAAATATGAAATCTTGTGGTCTATTGTTACGATTTGATATATATAGGTTAAACCTATAACTCACCAACATTTTTGTTGACGTTTTAAGCATGTTTATTCTCAGGTGATTATTAAGAGCTTCCGCTGTCGCATACTTAAATAAGGACAAGATTTGGAGTCCATGCTTGTATGATATTGTGTAAAAACTGCATTCAAGAAACTTATTTTGTTGTAACATATTTGTATTGTAAACCATTATGTAATGGTCGTGTGTAAACAGGATATTTTAGATTATCATTATTTGATAATCTACGTAAAGCTTTTTAAACCTTTATTGATGAAATAAAGGTTATGGTTTGTTTAAAAATGAATGCAGTCTTTGAAAAACGTCTCATATAGAGGTCAAAACCTCGCAACGAAATCAATTAATATGGAACGTTTTTAATCAATAAGAACGGGACATTTCACCAATTCTTAGGCTACCAAGCTAAAAAGGGGCATATTCGATTCGATAATCCAACCATAGAATGTAGTTTCGATTACTTGTGTCTATTTCGTAAAACATTTATAAAAGCAGCGCATGTATTCTCAGTCCCAAAATGTAAAGAGTAAAAGGGAGCAAATGAAACTCACAATACGATATTTTGTAGTAAAAATATGCATACGACGGAACTAAACAATGCAAAGTTGGCCTCGGATTCCCGAACCTATATCAAGTATATATATTAACACATTATAATATTAATCAACTAAGTTTATATCGTATTAAGACTAATATCCATATATATATATATATATATATATATATATTCATATTAATACTTATAATATGTTATAATATGTATATGATATATAATTTGATTAATGTTATCTTACTATAAATGATATTATATTACAAATATGATATTTAGGTGATATTAGTATATTTATGATATAAGTAATAAATATATTTTGCATAAATATTATTTGTTATAATAATAATAATATTATTAGTAATATTAATAATAATAATGATAATAATAATAATAATAATAATGTTTAAAATATTATTATTAATAATAATAATAATAATAATAATAATAATAATAATAATAATAATAATAGTTATATTAATAACATTTATAGTAATCCTAAATAATGAAAATGATTAGATTTTAATAACGATAATGGTAATAATAATAGTTTTGGTAATAATAATAGTAGTAGTAATAACAATGATAATGATACTTAATAATAATATCCATTTTTAGTACTAATGATAATAATGCTAATAAGAGTAATAATAATAATAATGATATTACTAATACTAACAATAATGATAATAATATTCATTGTATGAATGATACTAATAATTATATATTAATTTTTTTATATATCTGTAATAACCTTATAATAATGATAATAATAATAATAATAATAATAATAATAATAATAATAATAATAATAATAATAATAATAATAATAATAATAATAAAATCATGTTTAATGGTAATAATAATAATAATGATAGAAATAACAATGTTAATAATACTTTTTACAAATTAATAATTTTTAATAAAAATGATAATTTTTATTCAATCATAATTTAATTATAATCATACTCTTAACTATATATATTTTTTTATTATCTTAATCATTCACGCGCTTATAATTATACTTCTCGGTTGTAATTACCTTAACTAGATTCATGATCATAACCATAATCTTTTTCATCTTATTATTTCCTAATATTAATCACTTCTTTTATAATATAGTCATAATATTATTTTCTAGTAATAATATTAATATTCACATGAATAATCATAATGATAAAAATAACATTAATAATAACAATAATAATAATTATATTATTAATGATAATAAGAATTATACCCCCTAATCGTCGCTATGTATCGATCATCATACGGTGTTATAATCATCATTATCATGATCATTCGTTTATGTACCAATATCATACAATTTCCACAATTCTCATCATCATCATCATCATCTTGATCATCATTTTAACATCTCGACATCATCGAATCATAATCATCATCATCCTAATATTATCATTATGACTAATAATGTTATAACACATAATCTTCTCATCTTCTTTATATCATAACCGAACCTCATAACATCATCATCATCATCTATTATAAACTATCATCATCTTCATTCCATATCATATTCGTGACCATAACATAATCACCGATATTATATTCCTAATCTATCGTATTATCATATCTTTGGCCTAACAGAGAACATATACTGGGTTTCGGTCCAAATAGTAACTAGAACATGACAGCCCAACAATGTCAGGATACATAGCCTAATAATAGGCCCAAGTGTTATTTGTTTAATTAAAGATTATTGGGCTTGAGTCTTGTCTATGGCCCAATCCAGAATCTGCATCGATTAGTTTAAAACAAGAATTGCTGTTCGTGGAAATTGGAATCTAAGGAATACTTCTACCTCCTGACCCCTCCATCATCATCTTCACATGTTAACATCATCATCATAAATATCATCATCATAATCTTAACCCTCATCATCTTAACATACTCAACATCTTCCACGTATGCATCATCATCAATATCAATTATCATCACTATCATTATCATAACTAGTTCGTCGTCTTCTTAACTCAACATCACCCTCGTTAATTACTGTTTGAGAAAGAAAAGGGAACGCAGCAATCGTAACAACGAATAGGTAGTATTCGAACAGGTGCAAGTTACTTGTTGTGGTGGTTTTTATTGACGGTTTGAAACAGGAAAAAGAAACGTTTAATTAGTAGCAGTGGTACACGATGGTGGTGGTTTATGGTTTAATGGAGGTGAATTGGTGGTTCGATGAGTTGATAGATGGATATGGTTGCGGTTGTAGGGTGGTCGGATTGTGGTGGCCAAAAGTTGTCGTAAGGAGAAGAAGAACACAAGCATTTTGATGGGTGTTATGATCATGTAGCTGTATCCATATATCTATATTTATATACCTATATTTATATATTTTATAATATAGTAAATATAAGAAGTGGGAATTAGCTGTACAAATAAAAAGTCATCGTAGAATTTGAAATTTTCTTTGTTAACATCCATTTCACTATAACAAATTTTATGATTGACAGAAAAGTTAGGATATTAATTATTAATAATATTTTTATAAAAAAACGTGCCATTAAAATATACTTTAGTAGCCATTCACTTGTTTGATAGTACCGACAGTTTTCTCGGAGTGATATATCGTGGTCCGTTGTAAATTAATGGCGGATAAAAAGTCTTCGGAAAAAATCCCATATTTTTAAATTAACTATATTTATTTATTGTGGTCATTATGGTATAAAATTCGATTAGTAATTATTAAATAAAAATTACATTAATTATTCACTCCCAACCCCAACTAAAATATAGAAAGTTTTAAAATTCAACAAATGGTTCCTAAATACATTTTTATCAAGTCTAAGATTTGTAAAACTCATTTTAGGATCATCGTTTATTTTAAAATCACATACGTTCGAATTTAACTTGCTTAATATCAATCGAAACATCAAACGAGTATTACAATTATTTAATATTTATTTTTAATATATTTTATTTATACAAAAAGATATATTTTAAATAATAATTATTATAATATCCTATTTTTATTTTATTAATTTTTAATAACAACAAAATATAATACTTCAAATTATATTTGAATTATTATTTATATATACATACACACATATCTATTTACACTTAATTGTTCATGAATCGCCGAGAGCAGTCGAAGGTCAATTGAATATATGAAACAGTTCAAACTTTGCTTATCGTGTCAAAACATATAAAGATTAAGTTTAAATTTGGTCGGAAATTTTCGGGTCGTCACAATACCTACCCGTTAAAGAAATTTCGTCCCGAAAATTGAGTGAGGTGGTCATGGCTAACAATAAAAATGTTTTCATGTCGAATATGAGTTGATAAGTAGAGTGTTATCATCATTGAGTAATATGGATAAATTCGATTATTCGAAGAGCACGAATGAAACTATCACAAAAGAGTGGAATGAATAAATAAAGTTTTGTTTTAACTTTTGATGTTGTCTTGGTTAAATTCCGAAATTAAAAGGATTTAAAGAAAATCTTCGAGATCTAAAAGATTTGATTTTTCGGCGAGTAAGGAAATTAATATCTCTATAATTAAATACGGTGATCTGCCTCGATTACTCTGTCTGATATTTCCATTATAAATTAAACTCTTCCGTTCCATTATTTTCACCATTCCTATACTTTATTTCTTAGTTCATACATCCAAAAGATTGTGAAAATGCTTAATCCCGTTCTAATCCTTGATATTTTTCTAATTTTCATTTCTGTCATCCTTCTTTTTAATCTTCCACCAGAAGAATCTGTTTACTTCTACTATTACCTTGGGGTGATACTCTTCTTAATTCTACCGTGTCTTTATATTGCTATTCGCATTAATATCCACGGTTTGTAACCTCCGTGTTGTTATTGGGCTTTATATTTTCTCTTATATTTTGGAGCTCTTTGCCTTTTTATTCTCTTCTCGACCTCTAGTAAAGCGAGTAATGGTCCAGAATTCGTAACTATGGAGTTTCGAATGAACATCATGTTCAAATTGCCAGAATCACTGCGAATAGAACTATCAAGAAGATATGTTCTTGATATGTTTAGAGATTAGGTAGAATGTAAGAGTCATGTAATGAAATGTCCCGTCCATATTGATTATAAACGTTCCATATTAATTGATTTCGTTGCGAGGTTTTTACCTCTATATGAGACATTTTTCAAAGACTGCATTCATTTTTAAAATAACCATAACCTTTATTTTATCTATAAAGGTTTAAAAAGCATTACGTAGATTATCAAATAATGATAATCTAAAATATACCGTTTACACACGACCATTACATAATGGTTTACAATAAGAATATATTACATCAAAAATAAGTTTCTTGAATGCAGTTTTTACATAATATCATACAAGCATGGACTCCAAATCTTGTCCTTATTTTAGTATGCAACAGCGGAAGCTCTTAATAATCACCTGAGAATAAACATGCTTAAAACGTCAACAAAAATGTTGGTGAGTTATAGGTTTAACCTATATATTATCAAATCATAATAATAGACCACAAGATTTCATATTTCAATATACATCCCATACATAGAGATAAAAATCATTCATATGGTGAACACCTGGTAACCGACATTAACAAGATGCATATAAGAATATCCCCTATCATTCCGGGAAATCCTTCGAACATGATAAAAACGAATTCGAAGTACTAAAGCATCCGGTACTTTGAATGGGGTTCGTTAGGCCCAATAGATCTATCTTTAGGATTCGCGTCAATTAGTATATCGGTTTACTAATTCTTAGGCTACCAAGCAAAAGGGGCATATTCGGCTTCGATCATTCACCCATATAATGTAGTTTCAATTACTTGTGTCTATTTCGTAAAATATTTATAAAACTGCATGTATTCTCATCTCAAAATATTAGATTTTAAAAGTGGGACTATAACTCACTTTCACAGATTTTTACTTCGTCGGGAAGTAAGACTTGGCCACTGCTCGATTCACGAACCTATAACAAATATGTACATATATATCAAAGTATGTTCAAAATATATTTACAACACTTTTAATACATTTTGATGTTTTAAGTTTATTAAGTCAGCTGTCCTCGTTAGTAACCTACAACTAGTTGTCCATAGTTAAATGTACATAAATAAATTGATATATATTATCTTGAATCAATCCACGACCCATTGTATACACGTCTCAGGCTAGATCACAACTCAAAGTATATATATTTTTGGAATCAACCTCCACCCTGTATAGCTAACTCCAACATTAATGCATATAGAGTGTATATGGTTGTTCCAAATAATATATATAGATGGGTCGATATGATATGTCAAAACATTTGCATACGTGTCTATGGTATCCCAAGATTACATAATATATTAGAATACATGTATAATACAATATAAGTTAGCTAGGATATGATTTGTATAGAATTGCTACAATATTTCCCGTAGCTACAACAATCAAAAAATATCCAATCTTGTTTTACCCATAACTTCTTCGTTTTAAATCCGTTTTGAGTGAATCAAATTGCTATGGTTTCATATTGAACTCTATTTTATGAATCTAAATAGAAAAAGTATAGGTTTGTAGTCAGAAATATAAGTTACAAGTCATTTTTGTAAGAGGTAGTCATTTCAGTTGAAAGAACGACGTCTTGATGACCATTTTGAAAAACATACTTCCACTTTGAGTTTAACCATGATTTTTGGATATAGTTTCATGTTCATAATAAAAATCATTTTCCCAAAAGAACAACTTTTAAATCAAATTTTATCATTGTTTTTAATTATCAAACCCAAAACAGCCCGCGGTGTTACTACGACGGCGTATGTCCGGTTTTACGGTGTTTTTCGTGTTTCCATGTTTTAAATCATTAAGTTAGCATATCATATAGATATAGAACATGTGTTTAGTTGATTTTAAAAGTCAAGTTACAAGGATTAACTTTTGTTTGCGAACAAGTTTAGAATTAACTAAACTATGTTCTAGTAATTTCAAGTTTAAACCTTCGAATAAGGTAGTTTTATATATATGAATCGAATGATGTTATGAACATCATTAATACCTCAGGTTTTGTGGATAAATTTACTGGAAATGAGAAAAATAGATCTAGCTTCAAAGGATCCTTGGATGGCTTGAAAGTTCTTGAAGCAGAATCATGACACGAAAACAAGTTCAAGTAAGATTTCCACTCGAAATAAGATTGTTATAGTTATAGAAATTGAATCAAAGTTTGAATATGAGTATTACCTTGTATTTGAAAGATATCTTACTGTAAATAAGAAAGATTTCTTGAGGTTGGATGATCAATTTACAAGATTGGAAGTAAGCTAGCAAACTTGAAAGTATTCTTGATTTTATGAAACTAGAACTTATAGAATTTATGAAGAACACTTAGAACATGAAGATAGAACTTGAGAGAGATCAATTATATGAAGAAAATTGAAGAATAAAAGTGTTTGTAGGTGTTTTTGATCGTTGGTATATGGATTAGATATAAAGGATGTGTAATTTTGTTTACATGTCAATAAGTCATGAATGATTACTAATATTTTTATAATTTTATGAGATATTTCATGCTAGTTTCCAAATGATGGTTCCCACATGTGTTAGGTGACTCACATAGGCTGCTAAGAGCTGATCATTAGAGTGTATATACCAATAGTACATACATCTAAAAGCTGTGTATTGTACGAGTACGAATACGGGAGCATACGAGTAGAATTATTGATGAAACTGAACGAGGATGTAATTGTAAGCATTTTTGTTAAGTAGAAGTATTTTGATAAGTTTCTTGAAGTCTTTCAAAAGTGTATGAATACATATTAAAACACTACATGTATATACATTTTAACTGAGTCGTTAAGTCATCGTTAGTCGTTACATGTAAATGTTGTTTTGAAACCTTTAGGTTAACGATCTTGTTAAATGATGTTAACCCATTGTTTATTATATCTAAAGAGATGTTAAATTATTATATTATCATGATATTATGATATATTAATATATCTTAGTATGATATATATACAGTTAAATGTTGTTACAACGATAATCGTTACATATATGTCTCGTTTCGAAATCATTAAGTTAGTAGTCTTGTTTTTACATATGTAGTTCATTGTTAATACACTTAATGACATGTTTACTTATCATTTAACATGATTAAACATAGTGTATCAATATCTTAATATGATTCATATGTATTTAGTAAGACGTTGTTATAACGATAATCGTTATATATATCGTTTCGAGTTTCTTAATTCAATAAACTCAATTTTATGTATATAACTCATTGTTAAAATACCTAATGAGATACTTACTTATCATAATATCATGTTAACTATATTTGTAACCATATATATGTCATCATATAGTTTTTACAAATTTTAACGTTCGTGAATCACCGGTCAACTTGGGTGGTCAATTGTCTATATGAAACCTATTTCAATTAATCAAGTCTTAACAAGTTTGATTGCTTAACATGTTGGAAACACTTAATCATGTAAATAAAAATTTCATTTAATATAAATAAACATGGAAAAGTTCGGGTCACTACAGTACCTACCCGTTAAATAAATTTCGTCCAAAAATTTTAAGCAGTTGGAGGTGTTGACGTATCTTCTGGAAATAAGTGTGAGTATTTCTTCTTCATCTAATCTTCTCGTTCCCAGGTGAACTCAGGTCCTCTATGAGAATTCCATCAAACCTTAACAATTGGTATCTTGTTTTGCTTAAGTCTTTTAACCTCACGATCCATTATTTCGACGGGTTCTTCGATAAATTGAAGTTTTTCGTTAATCTGGATTTCATCTAACGGAATAGTGAGATCTTCTTTAGCAAAACATTTCTTCAAATTTGAGAAGTGGAAAGTGTTATGTACAGCCGCGAGTTGTTGAGGTAACTCAAGTCGGTAAGCTACTGGTCCGACGCGTTGAATGGTCCAATATACCTTGGGTTTAATTTACCTCGTTTACCAAATCGAACAATACCTTTCCAAGGTGCAACTTTGAGCATGACCATCTCTCCAATTTCAAATTCTATATCTTTTCTTTTAATGTCAGCGTAGCTCTTTTGTCTACTTTGGGCGGTTTTCAGCCGTTGTTGAATTTGGATGATCTTCTCGGTAGTTTCTTGTGTTATTTCCGGACCCATAATCTGTCTATCCCCCACTTCACTCCAACAAATCAAAGACCTGCACTTTCTACCATAGAGTGCTTCAAACGGCGCCATCTCAATGCTTGAATGGTAGCTATTGTTGTAGAAAAATTCTGCTAATGGAAGGTGTCGATCCCAACTGTTTCCGAAATCAATAACACATGCTCGTAGCATGTCTTCAAGCGTTTGTATTGTCCTTTCGCTCTGCCCATCAGTTTGTGGATGATAAGCAGTACTCATGTCTAGACGAGTTCCTAATGCTTGCTGTAATGTCTGCCAGAATCTTGAAATAAATCTGCCATCCCTATCAGAGATAATAGAGATTGGTATTCCATGTCTGGAGATGACTTCCTTCAAATACAGTCGTGCTAACTTCTCCATCTTGTCATCTTCTCTTATTGGCAGGAAGTGTGCTGATTTGGTGAGACGATCAACTATTACCCAAATAGTATCAAAACCACTTGCAGTCCTTGGCAATTTAGTGATGAAATCCATGGTAATGTTTTCCCTTTTCCATTCCGGGATTTCGTGTTGTTGAAGTAGACCTGATGGTTTCTGATGTTCAGCTTTGACCTTAGAACACGTCAAACATTATCCTACGTATTTAGCAACATCGACTTTCATACCCGGCCAACAAAAATATTTCTTAAGATCCTTGTACATCTTCTCCGTTCCAGGATGTATTGAGTATCTGGTTTTATGAACTTCTCTAAGTACCATTTCTCTCATATCTCCAAATTTTGGTACCCAAATCCTTTCAGCCCTATACCGGGTTCTGTCTTCCCGAATATTAAGATGCTTCTCCAATCCTTTGGGTATTTCATCCTTTAAATTTCCCTCTTTTAAAACTCCTTGTTGCGCCTCCTTTATTTGAGTAGTAAGGTTAGTGTGAAACATTATATTCATAGCTTTTACTCGAATGGGTTCTCTGTCCTTTCTGTTCAAGGCGTCGGCTACAACATTTGCCTTCCCTGGGTGATAACGAATCTCAAAGTCGTAATCATTCAACAATTCAATCCATCTGTGCTGCCTCATGTTCAGTTGTTTCTGATTAAATATGTGGTGAAGACTTTTGTGGTCGATATATATAATACTTTTGACCCCATATAAGTAGTGCCTCCAAGTCTTTAATGCAAAAACAACCGCGCCTAATTCCAAATCATGCGTCGTATAATTCTGCTCGTGAATCTTCAATTGTCTAGACGCATAAGCAATTACTTTCGTTCGTTGCATTAATACAAAACCGAGACCTTGCTTTGAGGCGTCACAATATATCACAAAATCATCATTCCCTTCAGGTAATGACAATATAGGTGCCGTAGTTAACTTTTTCTTCCACAATTGAAACGCTTTTTCTTGTTCATCCTTCCATTCAAATTTCCTCCCTTTATGCGTTAATGCAGTCAAGGGTTTTGCTATTTTAGAAAAATCTTGGATGAATCTCCTGTAATAACCAGCTAGCCCTAAAAATTGGCGTATATGTTTCGGAGTTTTCGGGATTTCCCACTTTTCAACGGTTTCAATCTTTGCTGGATCCACCTGAATACCTTCTTTGTCCACTATATGACCGAGGAATTGAACTTCTTCCAACCAAAATGCACACTTTGAAAACTTAGCGTACAGTTTTTCTTTTCTCAACAACTCAAGCACTTTTCTCAAATGTTCTTCGTGCTCTTGATCATTCTTCGAGTAAATAACTATGTCATCGATGAAAACAATGACAAACTTGTCAAGATATGGCCCACACACTCGGTTCATGAGGTCCATGAACACAGCTGGTGCGTTAGTCAGTCCAAACGGCATAACCATAAACTCGTAATGACTGTAACGCGTCCTAAAAGCAGTCTTCGGAATGTCATCCTCTTTCACCCGCATTTGTTGATATCCAGAACGTAAATCGATCTTCTAATAAACCGACGAGCGTTGTAGTTGATCAAATAAGTCGTCAATTCTCGGTAATGGGTAACGGTTCTTGATGGTAAGTTTGTTCAACTCTCGGTAGTTGATACACAACCTGAATGTACCATCTTTCTTCTTGACAAACAGAACAGGAGCTCCCCTTGGTGATGTACTTGGTCGAATGAAACCACGCTCTAAAAGTTCCTGTAACTGACTTTGTAATTCTTTCATTTCGCTAGGTGCGAGTCTGTATGGAGCACGAGCTATTGGTGCAGCTCCTGGTACAAGGTCTATTTGAAATTCAACGGATCGATGTGGAGGTAATCCAGGTAATTCTTTCAGAAATACATCGGAAAATTCTTTTGCGACGGGAACATCACTGATGTTCTTTTCTTCAGGTTTAACTTCCTCGATGTGTGCTAGAATGATGTAACAATCTTTTCTTATTAGTTTTTGCGCCTTCAAACTACTAATAAGATTTAACTTCGCGTTGTTCTTTTCTCCGTACACCATGAAAGGTTTTCCTTTTTCAAGCATAATGCGAATCGCATTTTTGTAACAAACGACCTCTGCTCTTACCTTCTTCAACCAGTCCATGCCAATTATTACATCAAAACTCCCTAACTCGACTGGTATTAAATCAATCTTAAACGTTTCATCACCCAGTTTAATTTCTCTATCCCGACATATATTATCTGCTGAAATTAATTTACCAATTGCTAATTCGAGTAAAAATTTATTATCCAAAGGCGTCAATGGGCAACTTAATTTAGCACAAAATTCTCTACTCATATAGCTTATATCCGCACCCGAATCAAATAAAACATAAGAAGATTTATCGTCAATAAGAAACGTACCCGTAACAAGCTCTGGGTCTTCCTGTGCTTCTGCCGCATTAATATTGAAAACTCTTCCACGGCCCTGCCCATTAGTATTCCCCTGATTCGTTCAATTTCTAATAATGTAGCCTGGTTTTCCACATTTATAACAAACTGCGTTGGTATTACTTTCTTCGAAACTATTCGTTCCGGCATTACTTGTTCTGACACTATTTGTTCCTTTAGTTCTGTTAAACTTTGGTCCGTAGACCTCACACTTTGTTGCGCTATGACCATTTCTTTTACACCTGTTGCAAAATGTCGTGCAAAACCCCTGATGATTTTCTTCACACCTATGACATGGCTGTTTTTGATTTTTTTTTTCTTTTGTTGTTATTGATGTTGTTGTTGGGATTGTTATTGTTGTTGAAATGGTTGTTGTTGTTGTTGGGATGTTTTTTGTAGTTATTGTTAGGATTGCGGTTATTGTTGCGATTGTTGTTGCGGTTGTTGGGATAGTTGTTGCGATTGTGGTTGTAATTGTTGTTGTTGTTGTACTGTGACTCTTATCATCGTTTTCCTCCCACTTCCTTTTGAGTTGTTTCGTGTTGGCTTATTCGGCCGCCTGCTCTTTAATTCTTCTCTCAATCTGATTTATGAGTTTATGAGCCATTCGACTTGCCTTTTGTATGGAAGCGGGCTCGTGTGAACTCACATCTTCTTGAATCTTTACTGGTAACCCTTTTACAAACACGTAGATCTTCTCTTCTTCATCTTCGAACGCTCCCAGACACAATAGGCACAACTCTGTGAATCGTCGTTCATACGTGGTAATGTCGAACCTTTGTGTTCGTAACTCTCTAAGCTCTACCTTGAGCTTATTGAATTCATTTCTAGGACGGTACTGCTCGTTCATCATTGCTTGAATGCCGACCACGGTAGTGCGTAAGCAGGTGCGTAAGCAGCATTTTATCCTACCTGTTCAAAATAGGTGTTCCACCACGTTAACGCAGCACCTGTGAAGGCATGCGTAGCGTACTTAAATTTGTCCTCTTCAGTACACTTACTTATGGCAAACACCGATTCGACTTTCTCGGTCCACCGTTTCAATCCAATTGGTCCTTCGGTTCCATCAAATTCTAAAGGTTTGCAGGCAGTGAATTCTTTGTAGGAGCATCCTACACGATTTCTTGCGTCGTTAGCTGCATTGCTAGATTTAGAGTTATTGTTGGTATGTAGCGCAGCCTGTACTACGGCTATGTTTGCAGCAAGAAAGGTACGAAATTCCTCTTCGCTCATATTCATGGTGTGACGAGTAGTCGGTTCCATTTCCTTCAAAATAGCTAACTGAATCGAGTTAATCATACAGAATATTAAGAGTAGTCAATAGTATTTCGTAGCATAATATGAGCTCATTTATAAAAGCTTTTTCTTCATATTAGCGTTTTATAAGTTTAAATTCGGGTACTACCTACCCGTTAAGTTTATACTTAGTAACCAATATACAATTCAACTACTACAATTCCATATGAAAAACTAATTATAATAATATATCACATACAAATATTCTTCAAACTTACAACTTCGCTATATTACATATAACATGAAATATAGTACACTTTGATACAGGACAGTTTTTAAAGATAAACCTAGTTAATACGCAAGTTGTTCAGCAAAGGAAATAAAGACACGTAGTTCATAAGTCCAGAAACAAGTCATGCATTCTGCTTTTACTAAGACGACTTCCCATCCTTGGTCTTGTGGAAAATAACCATTATGACCATTGGTTAGGCAGCATGTTGTAATGTCGTCAAAAGGACGAGGGTCTCTTAATGTCCAACAGCCCCGTAATAATCTAAAAACCTTGTTTCTCACCCCAACTACTGAATCCGTCACTTGTGGTAAGGTTTTATTTAAAAGTTGCAATCCGATGTTCTTTTTCTCACTTTGGTAAGAAGCGAACATCACTAACCCGTAAGCATAACATGCTTCTTTATGTTACATGTTAGAAGCTCTTTCTAATTCTTGAAATCCTATGTTGGGATATGTTGAGTCAAAATAGGTTCTTAACCCGTAACGTAAAATTGCATTTGGGTTCCCCGCATTTAACATCTTAAAGGAAACATGGCGTAACTTACGGTCTCCTCAATGTGATATACCCCACCTATCAAAGAAAAGCCTTTTATAAACTAAGGCATTTCTGGAAATTCTTTCAAATATTTGACAAGTTAATTTTGCCATAATTAATTGTGCTGATGAATTCTGACTGACTCTAGACAAGATTTCCTCAATCATATCCTCTGGTAGATCTTCTAAAATATTCGGTTGTCTACCCTTAACGTCCATTTTGTTTTTATACTGTAAAATAGACAAGGATTAGATTCGTAAAAGATAATTAACAAACATACAAGTAATTTTTACATAGAACATAAAAGTACAAGCACACTACAATACATATAATACACAACATGATTACAACCCTCTAATCTGAATCACTAGTTTCTTCTTATTCGGACTTGGTTCGTTTTCCTAATTTTCTAGGGATATATGGTGTTCCTCTAATACGAGCCGTCGTTTTCCACAATGGTTTAGAAAAACCTGGTGGTTTAGAGGTTCCTGGGTTGTTGTAACAATTTAGGAAGTACGGACGTTGCCGATACATATAAAGTTCATCGGGGTTGGAATCAGGTTTCTCTATTTTTATACCTTTTAGCTTATTATTTTCTTTCGCTTTATTAAATTGGGTCGAGGTAATTTCTATAACATCATCGGAATCCTCATCGGGATCCGATTCATCAAAAAATTGATAATCTTCCCAATATTTTGCTTCCTCGGCGGAAACACCATTGATCATTATTAACTTTGGTCCGTTGGTTGAGGATTTTCTTTTATTTAATCGATTTACTATAGGTATCAATATTTCTTCCTCCGGAACCTCTTCTTCTTCCGGTTCCTCCTCTTCCGGTTCCTCCTCTTCCGGTTCCTCTTCTTCCGGTTCCTCCTCTTCCGGTTCCTCCTCTTCCGGTTCCTCTTCTTCCGGTTCCTCTTCGGGAATTTGTGAATCTTCCCAAAATATATTCGACTCTTCATTATTATTAGGTGAATCGATGGGATTTGTACTAGTGGTGGACATCTATCACACAATATCAAATACATTAAGAGGTTAATATATCACATAATATTTACATGTTAATAATATATAGTTTCTAATAAAAGTGTTAAGCAATCGTTTTTAAAGAAAATACGGTCAAAGTCCAGACTCACTAATGTATCCTAACAAACTTGATAAGACACACTAATGCAAATTTCTGGTTCTCTAAGACCAACGCTCAGATACCAACTGAAATGTCCTGTTCATATTGATTATAAACGTTCCAAATTAATTGATTTCGTTGCGAGGTTTTGACCTCTATATGAGACGTTTTTCAAAGATTGCATTCATTTTTAAAATAACCATAACCTTTATTTTATCTATAAAGGTTTAAAAAGCATTACGTAGATTATCAAATAATGATAATCTAAAATATACCGTTTACACACGACCATTACATAATGGTTTACAATAAGAATATATTACATCAAAAATAAGTTTCTTGAATGCAGTTTTTACATAATATCATACAAGCATGGACTCCAAATCTTGTCCTTATTTTAGTATGCAACAGCGGAAGCTCTTAATAATCACCTGAGAATAAACATGCTTAAAACGTCAACAAAATTGTTGGTGAGTTATAGGTTTAACCTATATATTATCAAATCATAATAATAGACCACAAGATTTCATATTTCAATATACATCCCATACATAGAGATAAAAATCATTCATATGGTAAACACCTGGTAACCGACATTAACAAGATGCGTATAAGAATATCCCCTATCATTCCGGGAAATCCTTCGGACATGATAAAAACGAATTCGAAGTACTAAAGCATCCGGTACTTTGGATGGGGTTCGTTAGGCCCAATAGATCTATCTTTAGGATTCGCGTCAATTAGTAGATCGGTTTACTAATTCTTAGGCTACCAAGCAAAAGGGGCATATTCGGCTTCGATCATTCACCCATATAATGTAGTTTCAATTACTTGTGTCTATTTTGTAAAACATTTATAAAACTGCATGTATTCTCATCCCAAAATATTAGATTTTAAAAGTGGGACTATAACTCACTTTCACAGATTTTTACTTCGTCGGGAAGTAAGAATTGGCCACTGGTCGATTTACGAACCTATAACAAATATGTACATATATATCAAAGTATGTTCAAAATATATTTACAACACTTTTAATACATTTTGATGTTTTAAGTTTATTAAGTCAGCTGTCCTCGTTAGTAACCTACAACTAGTTGTCCATAGTTAAATGTACATAAATAAATTGATATATATTATATTGAATCAATCCACGACCCAGTGTATACACGTCTCAGGCTAGATCACAACTCAGAGTATATATATTTTTAGAATCAACCTCAACCCTGTATAGCTAACTCCAACATTACTGCATATAGAGTGTCTATGGTTGTTCCAAATAATATATATAGATGGGTCGATATGATATGTCAAAACAATTGCATACGTGTCTATGGTATCCCAAGATTACATAATATATTAGAATACATGTATAATACAATATAAGTTAGCTAGGATATGATTTGTATAGAATTGTTACAATATTTCCCGTAGCTACAACAATCAAAAAATATCCAATCTTGTTTTACCCATAACTTCTTCGTTTTAAATCCGTTTTGAGTGAATCAAATTGCTATGGTTTCATATTGAACTCTATTTTATGAATCTAAACAAAAAAAGTATAGGTTTATAGTCTGAAATATAAGTTAAAAGTCATTTTTGTAAGAGGTAGTCATTTCAGTCGAAAGAACGACGTCTTGATGATCATTTTGAAAAACATACTTCCACTTTGAGTTTAACCATGATTTTTGGATATAGTTTCATGTTCATAATAAAAATCATTTTCCCAAAATAACAACTTTTAAATCAAAGTTTATCATAGTTTTTAATTATCAAACCCAAAACAGCCCGCGGTGTTACTACGACGGCGTATGTCCGATTTTACGGTGTTTTTCGTGTTTCCATGTTTTAAATCATTAAGTTATAGATATAGAACATGTGTTTAGTTGATTTTAAAAGTCAAGTTACAAGTATTAACTTTTGTTTGAGAACAAGTTTAGAATTAACTAAACTATGTTCTAGTGATTTCAAGTTTAAACCTTCGAATAAGGTAGTTTTATATATATGAATCGAATGATGTTATGAACATCATTACTACCTCAGGTTTTGTGGATAAACCTACTAGAAATGAGAAAAATAGATTTAGCTTCAAAGGATCCTTGGATGGCTTGAAAGTTCTTGAAGCAGAATCATGACACTAAAACAAGTTCAAGTAAGATTTCCACTCGAAATAAGATTGTTATAGTTATAGAAATTGAATCAAAGTTTGAATATGAGTATTACCTTGTATTAGAAAGATATCTTACTATAAATAAGAAAGATTTCTTGAGGTTGGATGATCAATTTACAAGATTGGAAGTAAGCTAGCAAACTTGGAAGTATTCTTGATCTTATTAAACTAGAACTTATAGAATTTATGAAGAACACTTAGAACTTGAAGATAGAACTTGAGAGAGATCAATTAGATGAAGAAAATTGAAGAATGAAAGTGTGTGTAGGTGTTTTTGGTCATTGGTATATGGATTAGATATAAAGGATGTGTAATTTTGTTTACATGTAAATAAGTCATGAATGATTACTAATATTTTTGTAATTTTATGAGATATTTCATGCTAGTTGCCAAATGATGGTTCCCACATGTGTTAGGTGACTCACATAGGCTACTAAGAGCTGATAATTGGAGTGTATATACCAATAGTACATACATCTAAAAGCTGTGTATTGTACGAGTACGAATACTGGTGCATACGAGTAGAATTGTTGATGAAACTGAACGAGGATGTAATTTTAAGCATTTTTGTTAAGTAGAAGTATTTTGATAAGTGTCTTGAATCTTTCAAAAGTGTATGAATACATATTAAAACACTACATGTATATACATTTTAACTGAGTCGTTAAGTCATCGTTAGTCGTTACATGTAAATGTTGTTTTGAAACCTTTAGGTTAACGATCTTGTTAAATGTTGTTAACCCATTGTTTATTATATCTAAAGAGATGTTAAATTATTATATTATCATGATATTATGATATATTAATATATCTTAGTATGATATATATACAGTTAAATGTTGTTACAACGATAATCGTTACATATATGTCTCGTTTCGAAATCATTAAGTTAGTAGTCTTGTTTTTACATATGTAGTTCATTGTTAATACACTTAATGACATGTTTACTTATCATTTATCATGATTAAACATAGTGTATCAATATCTTAATATGATTCATATATATTTAGTAAGACGTTGTTATAACGATAATCGTTATATATATCGTTTCGAGTTTCTTAATTCAATAAACTCAATTTTATGTATATAACTCATTGTTAAAATACCTAATGAGATATTTAATTATCATAATATCATGTTAACTATATATGTAACCATATATATGTCATCATATAGTTTTTACAAGTTTTAACGTTCGTGAATCACCGGTCAACTTGGGTGGTCAATTGTCTATATGAAACCTATTTCAATTACAAGTTTGATTGCTTAACATGTTGGAAACACTTAATCATGTAAATAACAATTTCATTTAATATAAATAAACATGGAAAAGTTTGGGTCACTACATGTAACATGACACCTGATGACGTTATAGTCTGTGAATCATCACGTTCCATTAGAAACTCAGCATGACTTACTGTAATATAATCACGTTGATCAAGTGTCATTATATTATACTAACTCATGCATCAATTTCTAACACTACTTCAAAATCATTCATAATTCAAATTCAAATTTTTCAGAATTTTAGAAACTAAACCAGTTTCTTTTATGATATAACATAGATAGAGCAGAGAGATAATTAATATCGAACAAGAATATTTATGAAGATATCTTCAGAAATATTGAGGATATTAATAAAGAAAGATGCGATGATATCTTAGAATTTCAGAATAAATTGTGATGAAGAAATTCATTCACGATGATTTAGAGCGATTAAGGAGTAAAGTATTTGCTAAAGATTTCATCAAAAACAGAATCATCAGGATTCTTTGAAGGCAGGTTTAGTCTTTGTGATTTGTCCATGGCCTCCTTCATGGATTGCTCAATCCATTTTCCTGTTCCAACATTTCTGAGCTTTGCCAACATACAATTCGTTATCATCAAACTTTTGACTGTTAAGGTTGTTTACCGTTTTTGCTGCTTCATCAGCACTTTCCAAAATTCAGAGAACTAATTCGTAAACTGGGTGCTTTTCAGACTTTCATAATAGAAGATCATAATTCAAAGAGATAAATGTTATATGTATACATATAAATGTTGATGTAAACCTACTGCGAGATTCAAAATACTGATTAATGCTTCCCGATATTTGGTATGGTAACTATCGTTACAGGATGTCGACGAGTACATGATAGGGTTTTAATAAATAAGTATAGAAATTTTTCGGAGAGATTTAAGCCAAGGAGCAAAGAGATTGCTGGTACATCTGTTGGTAATATTGCATAATATAAAAGGTTTCTCGGTAACAAAGGCGAAAAGACAACGTATATATCAAGTTTATAATAAGGTTGTTTCGAACGAAAATTCGAAGTTGACTTGCTAGAGCTGTGACAAAACTGGCTATCTCAAACAGGAGTTGCAAAGTTATTTTCGGTAATAACAATGCCAAAGAAACTAGCACAGATACGTGTTAAACGTTTACTCAGGTTCCGAGTGTTTTCAGGTGCATAACTATATGTATCAATCTTTTCTTCCGTAGATAAAGTGCGGTTGGTTCATCCTCTCGATTAAGGTGTTTTCAAGAATCATGAAAGGTTTGAACGCAGATTATAATCGTCAAGATATAAATGAGGTTTAAATTGAAATCAAGTGGCAAACTTGAAGAATTGTTTAGTTTCATATGTTATAATCAGTATATTAATTCATTTTAATTGTCCAATGTTAGTAGTCCACAGTTGATAGTCCACAGTTAACAGTCCAATAATTCATATATAGCTTAATATATAATATTCTAATTAATTAATACATATCGTGACCCGTGTACATGTCTCAGACTCGATCACAACTCAAAGTATATATATTATTGTAGAATCAACCTCAACCCTGTATAGCTAACTCAAGCATTACTGCATATAGAGTGTCTATGGTTATTCCAAATAATATATATAGATGTGTCGATATGATATGTCAAAACCTTGTATACGTGTCCCGATATTTAAAGTGCGTAAAATAAATAACAGAAATTAAATGACGATAAATAAAGTGCGTAAAGTAAATAATAGAAATTAAATGACGATAAATAAAATTGCGATAATTAAATTGCGATAAATAAACTGCGATAAATAAAATGTAATCAGTTAGCTAGGAACAGTTAGCTGGAAACAGTTAGCGTGGATTCTTAACAAAATTTTTCTCATAGTTAATTCGTTTGTTTCTAACAAATTTTATTTTGTCCAATGTTTTTCTTTATTATGCCACTTGTTGGATTCTGATAAATCAAAATCCAAATATGAAATTGGATGAAAATGGTTATTCTATGGTGAACGGATTCGTATATCGGTGGATGTAAGTAGGATAGTAAACGACTGTTGAATCAGCTTCGAAGAATGTACAGTGTAACTTATTAATGTGAAATCTGAATATTCCTCGGGTATTACCTACCCGTTAAAATATTTTCACCATTAACAGTTTGTACGAAAGAATTTTTAATTACAATCTTTATGAAATTATATATACATATATATTTTCTTCAGATGTAATCATGGATTTAATGAATTAATATGATATTAATCTCATCTGGTTTATAGTTAGATCTAAAATATATAATCTCTAAAACATTAGAGGTTACATAGTTGCCATGTAGAACGAAGATGAATGATGTAGAACGATATGTAGAACGATGACTATGCTCGAGGTATAGATTGCGATGTTGAGGCGTGTGATGTTGAAACTTAGGTTGTTGGGGGTACTGGTGTGGATGTTGATGGAGCTGTTAGTCCTGACGATGTTGCTGAAGCTGGTAAATTTTGCACAATATTCTCCAAATTGACTACTCAAGCGCGAAGCTCGTTAACTTCTTCCACTACTCCGGGATGATTGTCGGTCGGAACGAGCTGATGAATAAGATCTAGAATATGAGATAGTATATAATCGTGACGGGAAACTCTGAAAATGAGAGAGAAAATGGTATTACGAATAGGTTCACCGGTAATTGCTTCAGGTTCATTGCCAAGTGGGCAATATGGTGAATGAAAGGGATCACCTTCTTCTTGTCTCCAATGATTAAGTAGGCTACGAACCCATACCCAATTCATCCAGAATTGGTGATGACTGATTGGTTGATCCATTCCAGTTACACTGCTTTCGGAGCTCGAGTGGAAATCCATATCAGAATAGCTATCGGAATCTGAGGGACTCGAACTGGTTGAGGGATTCATCTAGTACGATCAGATGAAGGATTTTCGATTAGAAATATATTATAGGATGTAGATTAGTACCCTGCAATACATAATTTACATATGCATATATAATACTAAAATCCCATAAGTTACGGAGGAATCTACAGAAGCTGTCATGCAAAGGTAACAATAACAGATATGGTAAGATATGAATTTTGTCTATACACTATTCATGCAATCAATGCAGT